>NW_019396477.1:74190-123376 GCF_000591075.1 Eurytemora carolleeae | reverse complement strand
ATGTATTATTATTATTATTATTATTATTATTATTATTATCAATATTATTATCATTATCATTGTTCTCATTATAATCTCTCATGTTTCCGTATTCTTCAAACAATACTTAAATACCACAATGAAATATGTTTTGCACATTCATTGACGGGTTGCTAGTTAATTATATAAAGAACAAAAACTCCTACTAAAAAAATTAAAAGTTATTTTTGTTTAAAAAGATATACCTCACTTGTCTCACTTTCCATATATTCGTCTTGGACAGAGTTTCTGAAATCTAACCGTCGTCTAAAATCTTCTCTCCTCTGGCCCTCATCTGTCTCTAAATCGTCCAACCCGTCCTCCTCTGTCATATTGGAGATATATCCCAACAGTTCCTAAATAATTAAAGGGTTTGTTCAGTAGTTTTAAAAAGAATATATTATTCGGTATTTAAATGTCCTGATGCTGAAAGGCCCGTATATCCGCAAAGGATGAGACTTGAAAGATGACCTAGATCTTTTTTACTTTGTCTTTCAATGGCTCATTGAATAGTTTTGCAAAGAAAGTTTACAACTACAGGTAACCTTTCCGTCCTGAAGCCTAATCTCAACACATTTTATCTTGATAAATTTATATTTTTCGTAAAGTTACAAACTTTAGTTCCACAGCTAATTTCATCAATGAATCGCGCGTTACCATTTATATTCAATTCAATTTTTCCTATATTAAAGGATTTAATTGAAAAATTGTCATGTAATAATGTGATTATTGACAGAATCATAGCTTTGCTTTGCTGAACACAGCACTATATATACTATTTTTTCAAGATCATTCCCTTTGTTTATATCCCTGATGGGAGCAAATCTCACGGCATTCACTATCATTTCTCATGGGCAGCCGTAGTACATTTAAATTTCCGAGCTGGGTCAACCTTTCCGATCCCAGTTTGTACTGTATTGAGAAATAAAGCAAACTAAACTCAATAGGACTAGCCGGTGCAACAAGGTTGACGCGGTCAGACTTTAGGTTGAATTTACTTTTACTAAAGGGTCAGAGTTGCGTGTTCTGGTTGCAGTAAGTATGCGAATTCAATCGGTTTCTTTGTTTTACTTTATTTCATTTATTTTTATGGTTACTTTTTTATAAGAGAACATGGGTGATTTACATAATCATTTTAGGGGCTGGAATCAATTCAAAATTCCAAATCATTATATAAAAGCTTTATCTGATCAAGTGTGAATAATAAGATATCTATATTTTGGTTTGTGAAAACTGACAGAAAACCAGCCAACCCTGCTAGTGTACGAGATGAATAAAATATAATATTAATGTTGCGTCAAGTTCATTTCAAAGATAAATATATAAAGAAATAATATTTGCATCAAATACTATGTGTCCCAAATATATTGTTAAGTACAATAGATGGCAACGTAGTATTTGTACACTCTCAGTACAGCTGTATCACAAGTGTCAACTCAGTATTATGTCCGACAAAATTATTAATAATAGTGATAATTTTAGAATAAAGAGCTTATCTAGCAGTGAAAAAGGTGCAATTTAATGTGTTATTCATTTACTGTTTTTACACTTTTTATTTAATCTTGAGAAACATGTCAAATAATGTGAGAAAATTTCATTTTTCTTGTTATATTTGACACTTGTGACGTCGTGTTTAATTGATCCATTTTGACACTTGTGACGTCGTGTTTAATTGATCCATTACACTGTTGCCACCTATTGTACTTGATAATGTATTTGATGTGTCCTAATTAGCCAGCTTATTTTTTATTTTTTAATATAAAACTTGGATAAAGCGTATTGTCTTGTGTATTATTTAATTAATAATCTTTATTAATCTTATCATTTAATTGTTTAATTCAGCTTGGATGTGTGTGTGTGTGTGGGGGGGGACATAACTCAAAAAGTAGTATTGGCCTAAGGCTGCTCTAAATTTTTTACTTTGATAAATAAATAAAATTGTATATTTATTAATATTTACAATTCTATGCAATGCAAAATGGAGACAACTATCTTTGCAACGGGGCTGAAGCCAAAATTGAATTTTTTTCTATAAAAGGGGATGATGAAGAATTCTAGCAATCTTGCTAAACGAATTAAATTGCTGATTTCTAGTTTTTGCTTTCAATGTTTTACAATGATTTTTGATTTTTCCCGAAATGGAAAGGAGTGGAGAGTTAAAAACTTGGAAAACATGATGCATCAGTGATTTTTCATGAGAAACAAATAGAAAAAATTATTTAATTATTCAGTTCTCTGATTTCTGTTTTTTTTTTATTCTCGTGAACTTGAAAGCAAAAAGTGTTTTGCTTTGGAAGTTCAATTGTACAACAATAATATTTAAAAAGAAAAAAATTATTTAATTTAATTTGCTGTCTACAAAACTTTTGATCGTAACGTTACGATTAAAAAATAGCAGTTAAAGGTAAAGTTAATTAACATTTTTAATTTAGCCGAAGCTACATATATTTAGAAAAAATGTTGAGGACATTTCTACAGACGTGACTCATTTTATCAAGTTGTGCTATGCATGAATCACAAATTGAGTCAAAAATGTTACGGTCATTCATACATCTTAATCACAACTAAAACCCACTATTTTTTTCGGTCAGTGTACTGCATATCACTGCTGTACGTAGTACTTACCGACGAAAGTTTAGTTTAGAATGATCCAGATGATCTTAGTTTGATATGATGAAAGCCATAAATTGGGAATATAGTTTTAACAATGTCTTGAAATTGAGTCTTTTAAGATATCTTTGATGTTTTATGTTCTTAGATCTAGTTAGTTTCGAAAGATACTGTGGGATCCATTAAAATGTGGAATAGGAAAATGGCAATTAGTTGTTATACTTGTAGCTTGCAAATTAATTTAATTAGGGGAATTGGTATGTTTATGATACACAATTTTGCTTTGTTTCATGTTCATTGGACTATTTATAAGTGGGTATTAAAACTACTATTAAAATGTCATCTTTCTATTCCACATTTATGCGCAATCCCACTCTAAGTATTTATATTGGGATTTGGTACGATTGGAATATTCTTGAATTTCCCATTCCTTTATAGTTTTCTTTATTGTCGCCGGATTAGGAATTAGAAATTTATGTAAAGCTTGAGCTTAAAACCTTTCATGCTGAATTCCTACAAGAGTTTAAGAAATGAATGGTATTTGTAGGTTATACATGTGTTACAAGATACAGCTGTTCAAAATATTTTAATAAAAAATATGATGAAATGGCCTTGAATTCAAATCAAATTCTCTGCTCATCCTGCCCTTTTTGGTTGTTTTTAACTAACTCTGTTCATTATTGATCCTGTTCCTATTTCTGTTTCTGTTTCTGTTTCTGTTTCTGTTTCTGTTTCTGTTTCTGTTCCTGTTCCTGTTCCTGCTCCTATACCAGTTCCTATTCCTGTTTCTATTCCTGATTCTGTTCCTGTTCATTTTCTTGTTTTTGTTCCTAAAGACCGTTCCCCTGTTCCGTTTCTGTTCCTGTTCCTGTTCCTGTTCCTGATTCTGTTCCTGTTCCTGTTCCTGTTCCTGTTCCTGTTCCTGTTCCTATTCCTGATTCTGTTCCTGTTCATTTTCTTGTTTCTGTTCCTGTTCCTGTTCCTGTTCCTTTTTCTGTTCCTGTTCCTGTTCCTGTTCCTGTTCCTGTTCCTGCTCCCATACCAGTTCCTATTCCTGTTTCTATTCCTGATCCTGTTCCTGTTCATTTTCTTGTTTTTGTTCCTAAAGTCCGTTCCCCTGTTCCATTCCTGTTTCTTCTCCTTTTCCCGTTCCCGTTCCTATTCCTGTTCCTGCTCCTGCTCCTGTTCCCGTTCCTGTTCCTGTTCCTGTTCCTGTTCCTGTTCCTGTTCCTGTTCCTGTTTCTGTTTCTGTTTCTGTTTCTGTTTCTGTTTCTGTTTCTGTTTCTGTTCCTGTTCCTGTTCCCGTTCCTATTCTTTTTCCTGTTCCTGTTCCTGTTCCTATTCCTGTTCTTTTTCCTGTCTGGTATCCTGTTCCTTTTCCTGTTTATGCTTTTATTTTCTATCCGGTTTCTGTTCCTGTTCTCTATCTGGTTCCTGCTCCTGTTCCTGTTCTCTATCCGGTTCCTGTTTCTGTTCCTGTATCGATTAGAGAGAGGATGTTTGTTTGTTTGTTGGAATATTATTACTATTGTAAAGTGGGCGGGGAACTTTTAGATTAGGGCGGGACCGAATATAGAATTCAAATGAAAGTAGTGACAGAAACATAGGGGGCAACATTATACATTTACATTTAGATTAAGCGTGAACGTTTTTTTAAAAAAATTTGATATCTTACGTAGAATTTATGCCATAGAAAATAAATATCTAATTTCACTATTTATAAAAGTAGAAAGTATCAACATTAATTGACCCAAATTTTAAAGATTTGCTTGGTTTAATTTTGTAACATATCGTTTGTTTATTTATACATATCTGAATTAAAAACAATAATTAAATGGGGTTTTAGAACAATTAGTTTTGTTTGTTTGTTAAGTACACCTTTCAAATGCAAAATCATTACTTACAGTAGATAGAGGATATCCAGCTGTTTATAACCCATGATGACATATCTTCAGAGACGACTGTACGGAATCTATTCAGTTTTTTATTCTATTAATTTATGTTTTTCATTATTAAGATCTATTTTAATATTTCTCATTAATTTTTTTTATTTTTGAATTTTTCTAAATTTATTTTGTTTAATTCTGATTTATTTATTTATTTTTTCATGATTACCGGGAACTGCAGTTAAAAAGCAAAACACTTAATTCATGGCAAAATAACAATGCAACCTTGAATCGTTGAAGTATATAGAAGTCTTTGTAAACTTAAAGTAATTAAGTTAAGTTGCCACAAACTCACATTTTCAAATCACAATATCTTTGCAAACTGATGGTGTAAACATTTGATATTTCAAACTTATATTATTTGACTTATCCGAGTTCATAGTTTGAAATATCTAAAGTCTACGACATTGGGATGCAAGAATAAAGGGATTTGAAATGTTGTGGCAAAAAGACTCAGTTCCTTTATATTCTACAGGGTGTCCCAAAAAACATGGCAATTCAGTGACGAATTCGATATCGTCTTTGTTATTAATTAGCATTGTAATACCTAATTTCAAAAACCATAATATTATTATGTCTGCTAGAGTTTATTTTAAGAAAAGGGTAAAAGACTTTAAAGATGTGTCTATTATGTCTCCGCGAGATGAACAGTGAAGACGGACAAGTTTACTCTGTTTGTATACTGCAATTTTCTTGTTTTACTAAGTACATCCGTATGCAGTCAAAACATAATTAAACAAACAAAATGTGAACATAGCAGACGAAACTCTTACAGATTACAGCTTTCTTAGTAGGTATCACTTTACTAAATCGAAGAATTATTTAAAAAGACGATATCGAATTCGTCACTGAATTCCCATGTTTATTGGGACACCCTGTACAAGAAGTAGGGAATTATTAATGGCACCCTATAACTGAACAATTACAATAATAATGAATGTGCAAAGATTGTAAAAAGAAGGCTGAAATATGTGTTACAAGTGCAAAGCTGAGTCATAAATTCAGAAATATGTATTATAAGAATAAATGAATATAGATAGACATATACCATATAGATATATATCAAAATAATATACTAATTTAACAAAACCGTAAGTACAAAATAATTTAACATTTGCAGAAATGGCTGATGAAAATTATTGGAAAATTCTTTATTTAAAAAAATTATCATCTGGTTAGATCAAATGAAATCGAAGTTCACGATTTCGGACGCGCGGGATCACCTGTCCCGAGTTATTAACCGTCTGTGTTGGGTCTAGATTTATTTTGTTATACCGTCGTCGCATATATCAACACAATGAAGACGACTTTCGATTTTAACTTTGATATATATCAAGCTGCTAAACAGCATGAATATACACATAAACATAGAATTCAAAGAAGCTATAAATTGAGAAATATTTTCTTTAATTACTTGTAAACTTGTAATTCGAAAAAGGCTTGTTAACAATCAAAACTTAAATAAAAAAGTCGTCTTCAATTTATTGTTATAATTAATACAACTGTAAATATAAATGGTTTGTAGTCTTAAATATCAAATATCCCATATTTAATCAATTGTACCAATATGTGTACGAACAAAATATTCTATATGCTCTTTTCCACCAATACTTACTTTATTATCTTCCTGTCTATAGTTGTATACTAGTAGCAAAAATCTTAACTTGATCCGTAGTTAACAAAACCAAGCTGTGAGAATTATTTGCAATGCTAAATATAACGCGCATACTTATCCCTTGATTTTTAAGCTCAAGATCCTGCCCTTTGATGATCTAATTTTACATCAAAAATGATTTTTATGGTTTTCCAGGATTATTTTTTTTTTTTCAAAACTCTGAATGCTATTGATTATTTTGTACCCAGAGTCAGATCTGAAATATCTTAGAAGATTCCTTTTTGTATCTTTGCCTTCTGCTTGGAATAATTTTCCTGTTGAAATTAAACAGTTCGAATCTAAAAATATTTTTAAATCTGCTTCTAAAGCAATATGATAAATTACAGGGGTTCACTTTTGAAAGGCTAAATTGTGTCATTGTTGTTTAAACACCTAAATTTAAAGAACTTGAATTTTATATATATTCTTATATTTTTTGCAGTATTAAAATTGAGAAATGTCTTCCCTCAAACATTTGATTTTTTTTGTGAAATATTGTCTAAACTTGAAATCTTCATGTAATAAATATTTAATTTTATTTGATTTTGATTTGATTTGATTAAAATAAAAATATTAAAATTTTATGAAAGAAGACACATTAAAATGTGGTCTTGAGTGAGAAACAGAAAAACTGGAATAGAAGGACCACTTTCTGACTCAAGTTCTAGACTTTCAATATATAAGTTATAGACACAGTAATTGTGCAGTGTAAACAGACCAACTATAATTAATATGTGATAACCTAAGTCAATAGCAAAACTATTTAATGGTAAAAATATCAAATATTGATAAAATGTCGTCTTCCAGTTCACCAGTTTTTTGTTTCTCAGAGTACTTTTTTATTTACACAAATGCCGATTTTCTAATTCCTATATCTTTGCAACCTTCTTCTAATTTTCTTCAATTATTCTACGTGTTCTGCGTGTATCCAGGAGATGAAGCTTGAAGATAATTCAATATGATATTGCACGCTCTGTAGATTAAATATAACTAGTGATTGCTCACTTAAAACAAAGATTGCAAATTCTCACGCAAAGATCAAAGATAATTTTGCCAATTACTTCTTTAAATTTAAAGCTTATATTAGAAGATATAAGGTTCTAAAATGAACATGTTTCGGGCTACAGAAAAGTATTACTGAGATTGTGAGGTAAAATCTAAGGACAATGTGTTTCGACACTTTAAAGTCGACCCAGTCTAGACAAATTATGAAACTTTTTCATAACAACCTGAATCCATGGAAGCTACATTTTTTGAATTTATATTTAGAAAATAATCATTTTTACAACCTTTTTATTGCTTTCTGAAAATATGTATTACTAATTTCAAACCGTGTGTGATTTGAAAATTCCCTTAAAACTAGGTCCCTTACAGCTAGTTCCCTTAAATCTAGGTCCCTTACAGCTAGTTCCCTTAAACCTAAGTCCCTTAAAACTAGTTCCCTTAAATCTTAAGTACAATATGATCCTATATATCCATCCATGACCCTAAGTCCTTACAAGCTAAATTGTACGACAAATACTAGATTAATGTGCGAGTTAAACATTACAATAAAGTAGTAGATAAGATGATCATTACGTGTAAGAATACTGTCCAGTGTATTCTCCTTCCTCATCATCTGTATAGTTCTCTGTTCCAACCTCTTGATAGTCAAGTTCTAATGCAGCCAGGTCTTCACGAGCTTCAGCAAATTCCCCCTCTTCCATACCCTCACCAACATACCAATGAACAAAAGCACGCTTGGCATACATTAGATCAAACTTATGATCAAGTCTAGCCCAAGCTTCCATTATTGCAGTGGTATTTGAGAGACAACAGACTGCTCTATGAACCTTGGCTAGATCCCCGCCAGGAACCACTGTTGGAGGTTGGTAGTTAATCCCAACTTTGAACCCTGTGGGACACCAATCCACAAACTGGATTGATTTTGATATCTTTATTGCAGCAATTGCAGCATTTACATCCTTTGGAACAACATCTCCACGATAAAGCAAACACACTGCCATATACTTTCCTTTTCTTGGATCACACTTTACCAGTTGGTTGCTTGGTTCAAAGCATTTTTTTGTGATCTCATCAACAGCAAGCTTCTCATGGTTAGCCTTTTCAGCAGATACTACTGGAGCATAGGTTGCCAAAGGATAGTGAATTCTGGGATAAGGAACTAGGTTTGTCTGAAATTCATTTAGATCAACATTCAGAGCTCCATCAAATCTCAGTGATGCTGTTATGGAAGATATAATCTGAGCAATAAGGCGGTTAAGATTTGTGTATGATGGCCGAGTAATGTCAAGGTTGGTTCTGCAGATATCATAGATAGCCTGGTTGTCAACTAAGAAAGCACAGTCACAATGCTCTAAGGTTGTATGAGTGTAAAGGATAGCATTATATGGCTCAACAATAGCAGTGGAAACTTGAGGGGCTGGATAAATGGAAAATCCTAATTTGGACTTCTTTCCATATTCAACAGAGAGACGTTCCATTAGAAGAGAAGCAAACCCTGATCCTGTTCCTCCACCAAACGAATGAAAAACCAAGAAGCCTTGAAGGCCTGTACAGTTTTCTGCCATCTTCCTGATACGGTCTACTGTCACCTCAATCTGTTCCTTTCCTATGGTGTAATGTCCCCTGGCGTAGTTGTTAGCTGCATCTTCCTTCCCTGTTATCAACTGCTCCGGATGGAACAACTGTCTGTAAGTTCCTGCTCTTACCTCATCAACCACAGTAGGTTCCAAGTCCACGAACACTGCCCTGGGAACATGTTTGCCAGATCCGGTCTCGGAGAAGAACGTGTTGAAAGAATCATCTCCTTGCCCAATGCTAGCATCACTAGGCATCATCCCGTCTGGTTGGATTCCATGTTCTAGACAATACAGCTCCCAGCAAGCATTCCCCATCTGGCAGCCAGCCTGCCCAATGTGTATTGACAAACATTCCCTCATGGTGGTCCTGGGGAATGTCCCACCCTGCCGTAAGGATAGTTGGGAGAGACAGAGTTACCCTGCAGTACAACTTCAGGTTAAATACTCATAGATATCAAGATAACGACAGCATTCAGGTCTGATCATCACAGATTGTATTGAATATTTAAGGCAGGTGTTTCATAATCATTGATAAAAATTGACTCATTACAGTAAGGGGATTTATTAATTGAAAAAGTACCATTTTTTTCTGATTCTATTTTCTTTTTTTTATTGTCCTCTCCCCCCTTTACCCATACAATGCAAACTGTTTTGGAATAAGAAGTTATAAGAAGTTATCAACGCTCAATTTAAAAGACCCTCTCCATATCACCCCTCACTATTCCTTCCTATCCTTAACTTGACTTCTTTTCTCTCATTTCACTCCCTTTCCCTTCTTTTCCCTCCCTTTCCCTCCTTTTTCTTCCCTTTCCCACCCTTTCCACCCCTTTGCCTCATTTTCACTCCCTTTTCTTTTTTTTTGCACTACCTTACCCTACCTTTCCCTCATTTTCCTACTTTTTCACTACCTTTCCATCACTTTAACTCCCTATCCTTTCCACTTTCAGCTGTACTTTCCTCAGACTTACTTCGCACCCCATTCTATCTTCCTTTTCCTCCCTCTCCCTCCGACCCTTCCTTCCCCCCTCAACTTTGCCTTCCATACCTCCTCATTTCTTACTTCTACCCAGAATTTCCTCTTCTTCACCTTCCCTTTTGCTTCTTCTCCCTCCCTTTTCCTCCTGCATATTCGTCATTTTTTCATCCATGTTTCCCCTATTTTTCTATGTTTCTTCTCAGGTTAGATAAACAATGTTTTTAGAGTTTAATTTCAGGAAAATAAGAAAACAATTTTTTTGTGTTTAAAGGGACTGTAAAGGAAAGAATACTGGTAATTCATTTATTCATTTTTCCTTTAAATTTCCCTCTTTTATATCAATAAAGCCTGACATATGTTTTGAAATAATAAATTTAAGCTACCGTAAATAATGCAACAAATATTTGTTGTTTAAGGAACATAGAATAAATTATTGATCCATTATAATTTTCTATTACTTTTTAAACTGATCAAAAAATTATGAATGATTAGTAATCCTCTTAAATATTTATACATTTGGAAATTTAAAACAACCAGTTTTCTATATTCATTTTAATCACAAAACATTTTTTAGATACTAGACTTTTAGGGCGCTTCGTGCCCATCTTCTATTTCAATTATGAAATTTCGCAGTTTTTATAATAAAAATTTGCGAATTTTCAAAAATTAAATTTTTTTACAAAAATAAAAACTTTTAAGCACACATTTTTTAAATTTTTATCACAAAAAAATTGGGCCCGATCGGTTCAGCCGTTTATTGGATACAAACAAACAAACAGACAAAAAAGCCAATTTTATATATAGATTGTTTTTTTTTAATTGCCAACGGATTATTTGGTTGATACACAATAGTGCAGCGGCTTCAAAATGCACTTAAAGAGCAGTATGCAAGATTCACAGTGCTACCAAATATCTGAAAATGATGAAGTAATCAGTTTTTTCTAACAAAAAATGTATTATTTAAAACAGTGGCATACTAAGAAAAGTTACTTAACAGAGTTGGATAATTCTACACTTTTTAAGAATAGAAAATGATTACTCAGATAGAATTCAAAAGGGTACCATAGTGAATATGAAATGCCCCTCTTTTAATTTTAGGGTCTGCACTTTCAATCCAAAACGTAGTCAAGACGAAATATAAAATCTTCAGTTGACTGTAAACGTAATTTATAGAACGGCATTATCGATTCACATTATTAAGCTTTGTTTTTGTTTTTTGAAATCTGTTTATTTTTAAATTTCATTTTCTCTGCAAAAGTACCCTCCGTATTTTTTGCTTCAGAAACCTTGGAGATAAATTATCAGAATTAAACGTTTTTTTAGCCAGAAATACGACGTCTTTTTCCACATATTTCTCGGTTAAGAAGAGTTTAAGAGTACAATTGGGATTCAGCCATGCTTCTATTAGAATTGAGGGTCGCAGAAAATTATTCGTCAATTCTCTAGGGTTGATACATTTGAATAGTTGTATGTCGTCCTCAAGTCTATTTGTGTTTAATTTTGCTGATTCTTTTCTATAAACCAAGTATCATTGTCGTTCATATCTAACAAGTATTAGAATTGCATGATCATCTATCTATGTATATTTGCTTTCATAATAATTCTCTCTATTATCTGTTTTCCAAACTAATCAATGCGGGCTTATACACATTATATACAGGTTTACAATGTTATTAATCGTTCTATCCGGGGATATTTAGAATTCTGAACAGTAGATAAAAGGGGGGTGGGGGAATTATACGCATGAGAGAAAGGGAGGGGAATAATCTTCAACAGTAAGTGTTTGTATATAGATATTAGTTTGGAGCAGAACAATCTTATTCAGAAACTACATTCATTCCATAGAATACTGGTAATTCATTTATAAATTTATTCCAAAGAATATTACTGTAATTCATTTATTCATTCATTCCATAGAATACTGTAATTCATTTATTCATTCATCCTTTAGAATACTGGTAATTCATTTATAAATTTATTCCATAGAATATTACTGTAATTTATTTATTCATTCATTCCATAGTATACTGGTAATACATTTATTCATCCTTTCATTCCATGGAATACTGGTAATTCATTCTTACATTCATTCCATGGAATACTGGTAATTCATTCTTACATTCATTCCATGGAATACTGACAATTCATCCTTACATTCATTCCATGGAATACTGGTAAATCATCCTTACATTCAATCCATGGAATACTGGTAATTTATCCTTACATTCATTCCATAAATTACTGGTAATTCATCCTTTCATTCATTCTATGAAGTACTGGTAATTTATCCTTACATTCATTCCATAGAATACTGGTAATTCATACTTCCATTTATTCCATTGAATACTGGTAATTCATCCTTACATTCATTCCATGGAATGCTGGTAGCTCATTTATTCATTCATTCCATAGAAAACTGATAATTTATTTATTTGTTCATTCCAAAGAATACTGTTAATTCATTTATTTATTCATTCCAGAGAATACTGTTAATTCATTTATTTATTCATTCCATAGCATACTGGTCATTTATTAAATCGATAGAATAAAGGTTAATTTATTAATTCATTCATTCCATAGAATACTAGTAATTCATTAATTCATTACATAGAATACTGGTAATTCATTTATTCATTACATAGAATACTGGTAATTCATTTATTCATTACATAGAATACTGGTAATTCATTTATTCATTCATCCTATAGAATACTGATAACTCATTTATTCATTCATCCTATAGAATACTGATAACTCATTTATTCATTCATCCTATAGAATACTGGTAATTCATTTATGTATGTATTCCTTAGAATACTGGTAATTCATTTATTAATTTTTCCTTTAGAATACTGGTAATTCATTTATTCATGCATTCCTTAGAATACTGGTAATTCATTTATTCATTCTTCCTTTAGAATACTGGTAATTCATTTATTCATGTATTTTTTAGAGTACTGGTAATTCATTTATTCATGTATTCCTTAGAATACTGGTAATTCATTTATTCATTTATCCTGTAGGATACTGGATATTGATTTACTTATTCATTCCATAATACTGGTTATTTATTTACTCATTCATTTTTTACTATGCTGGAAATTCATTTACTTATTTATTCCATATAATAATGCTAATTTATCAATTCATTCATTCTATGGAATACTGTTAATTCATGTATTCATTCATCCTACGGAATACTGGTAATTGATTTACTTATTCATTCCATAATATAGCCCAACAAAAACATAGTATTATAGGTTAAAATTTGTTCGAAAGTTGCAACTCTCTGACCTTTAAGATCCAAAATACTTTAATATTTAATATTTTACTCAAATATGTATTGAAAAGAATATTAGTAACTCAGATTTTCTTCCATTTTCATGGGAAAAGAAGGCTATTAGAAATTCGTTTTATTTATTTCCTTTTCCACAGTTTAATGGGTTCCATCGTATTTGTTTCATAAAGTTGTAGGAGGATGTAACTCATAAACCCCTAGACCGATTTGTCTTAAATTTTGGCGTGGGTTGTCATTTACAGGAAAAGTTTTTTTTCAGACAACGCTGGGTTCCCAAGCTAGTATGTTATATATTTACTTTATTCCGGTTTACTAACAGTTATGTTTACAATACAAATAAGATGATATATGATATACGTTACTTAGATATTAAATAAACAAAACAGAGGCCGAATTTAACGAATTTGAGCCACGGCTTACATTTAAGCCGCGGTTTTTGGGGGATATGAAACGCGGCTCAAATTCATTAAATTCGGACTTAGTTGTCTTAAAAAAAAATAATAATATAGGGTTAAACCAAAAATGAGATATCAACAAATCTAAGAAGGTTTTTATCAATTTATTATTGCCGAAAATTTAGATTTCCAAACATGTAGATGAACATTTTCTGATAGAATGAATATCCCCAATTAGTTCACAAAATTAACAATTATCTCTATTTTCAGAAATATTGCCTTATCCCTTTGATTGTTTTTGCAATTGAAGAAAAAAAACTTTTTTTATTTTAAAGAATTTACCAAATATTTCACCATTATAAAATCAATTATAAAATTAATGACTTGGTTCTTTTGTGTGACAAGGAGTGCACAGGAGTGCACAATATATAAGTAGTTCAGCTAGCAATACCTAGTTGAACTAAATCTCACTATTCATAGCAATCAGTGGGCTTTATCATTCACTTAGGTTTCCCTCTGTATATGATCACCCCCCCCCTCCCTCTTTAGGACTTCTTAATTCGACCTAGTTTTGATGATTAAAAATGTATGATGACTACTCAAACAATCTCTATTTGAATGAAGTAAACTGCTGTGGCCTCATTAATACCCCCCCCCCCCCTTCAGTTGTTTTGGGCCCAAAAATATCTTTAAAATATATTTTTGTTAAGTTTTTCAAAAGTTCAGTTTGAATGTATACTCAGTACAGTAATTTATAGAAAATTGCCTAAAACGTATAAAATCTGATAAAAAAGATCGATACACGTCTGAATTATTAATAAGTTCAACTATAGGGTCAGAGTATCAACAGAGACTTTCTGCTTAATACGGATCAACCCCTGCCCAGGTATACTATACACACTCGTATATCGTTCAAATATTGGTTTTTATAAAAGGAAATTTATCTTGTCTAATTTGGAACCCATTTAGAAATATACAGGTATTCTAAAAATCTGAAAAGACTTAAAGGAATTGAGTCTTTGCCACAAACTCTGATTACAATTATTATTAATATTTACAACCCAATGTCGTATACGTTAGATATGTCAAACTCTAAAGTTTGTTAGATCAAACCATCAGGTTGCAAAAATGTAGCAAGTGGAAAATTTGAGTTTGTGGAAAAAAAACTCAGTTTCTTTGTCCATTTTGATTCAAGATGATTTTCCTGTAAGCTCATCAAAACGAATTTGATCAAATTCAGGATTATTAAGAATTGATTCTTTTAGGATGGATGTCTTGTCTGCAGAGAATGCTCACTCTCCATGCTTAGATATGGAACTCTCTCAACCCTCTCCTCCTCCTCTTACCCACAACAAGCTGGAGTCTCTAGACTCAGCGACCTACTTGGGATCTGTGTCCTCTAACGACCATGATCAGGCGTCCGCAGCCTCATTTCTGCAGTACGTGGAGAGCAATGAGTTTGGCGGAGGTTTAGGAGGATATCCAGGAGCTGTTTATGTTTCTCCATCCTTGTATCCTAACTCTACCTCCCCTTCAGCCACGACATTCTACGATACATCAACATATACCGGTCTTCAGACTAATGTGACCTCTCCCCAGTCCCAGCTGGTTTCCTATGCTGGATCCACCTTTCTTATCCAGCCTGGACCTGATGGGTCAACTACGCCCTTAATCACAGCTGTCAGTCGATCCCCGCAGGATTCTATTGAGAACAGCTGTGGGAGTCCGAACCCTGGACACTCCATGAGCTACGCAACCCGTGTATCTCCAATAACAATCCAGTGGTTGATTGCCAACTATGAGACTGCTGAAGGAGTTTCTCTTCCTAGATCTACCCTCTACTCTCACTACCTGAGACATTGTAATGAATCTAAGCAGGATCCAGTAAATGCTGCTAGCTTTGGAAAACTCATTCGATCCGTCTTTCTAGGCCTGAGAACAAGAAGGTAGGATCTCTTATATGTACATCAAACTCCTTACTTTAAACTGTTGAAATAATCTCAAAAATTAGTTTTATCCTGACAACAACAAAGAAAACATTGAAAATAAAAAAAATTATCTTAGCTCAGCTCATTTCTACTTTGAATAAATCATAATCTTTTCTCGACTTTATTTTGTTTCTTCTTAGCCTTATTTATATTTTCTCTTATTTCTTTTTATTTTGTAAACCTTTGCATTCATCAAATTCAATCTTTAAAGGGAATGTAAGCGAAATTTCAAGTGACCCTCCATGTAAATAAGGCAATGCCCGATCAACAGCGGTTGAAAGCTATGGTTTTGATTTTTTAAGCTGTCATTACTACGGTATCCGAGTGAAGCCTAGTTCTACCTTGAACCACCTGGACGTATCTTCTCCGCGTCCACCTGTAGCACAGAAGAAGAAAACCTCAAATACTCAGAAGCTGGGAGAACAACCAGACCAATCTCTACAGGTAGAGTGCAGACTCATGAACATAGCTTTGAGGTCATTTTTCAAACATTCAAGGTTATGGGAGATTTAAAAGGCTTTGACCTCTACTTGCAAATATTTTACTCTGGCTGGAGTTATGAACCAAAACAATTTATCAGTACGATTGGTAAAACTTAAAGAAAATAGAATTTTGTTGAGTGTTAAGCATCTCAGACTCTTTTAAAGTTTATTTAAAGCCAAAAAAACCTTGAATGGGTGAAAAACAGGCCTCAAAAAGTATTTCTTTCCTAGACTAGACTCTAATTCTAATATTTTCCAGGTAGGTAAAGCATTTATCAGAGTTTACTGTTTAATTATAGTTCATATCTCTCAATTCATGTATTAACTGTTCAGCATTTGTACTTCATTTAAAAGTTCATTTTCTATTATTTTTCTGTGCCAAACTAAATCTCTGTTGAGACCCACTTCTCTTTCTTCGGCACATCTTTAAATTTTTTGGAAAACCTCAGACAAAAAAAAAGATTGAGCTGTGACTTTTCACTTTTTTACAAATACGGAGACTTTGCACATTTTGTAAATATTTTTGTTTACTTTTAATGGCAATAAAAATGGAAATTTAATCAGAACCTTATATTCAGGTGAGTTCAACCCTTGGATCAAGTCTTAGTGAATACCTGGGTCCAGCTCAGGGTATAACCCTACCCTCTCTAGCTGTCAACAAGGAGGAGATTCCCCCCGACTTGGATCCCGAGACCATCACCATCTTCACAGACATGTACAAGAAGCATCTCACCAGGATACTGGACTGTGTCATTAATCTCAACTTTACAGAAATTGAGAAAATATGGGTAAGTCATTTTCTTTTTCAAATTTATTCTCCTCTTTTTTTCTAGAAAAAAAATCGAAAAATATCAAACTAACAAAAAAATATGTTAGTCAAAATACAATTAGTTTTTTAAACTTGAAATTCTTTGATTTCGAACAGCTATATAATGCCAAACTTGTTTCTTCAAAGTATAATGACATATGAGCTTTTCATAATGTAGTGTATCATATAACTTTTTTCGGTGCACATCGTTGTCCTTAGATAGCCAATGACAGCCATTGACGATCTTTAGTTCGTGTTTCAGCAGTCATACTAAGTAAAATGTTTTTTTTTCAGACTGAATTTTGGCATCTCAGCGATGCGAAAGATTTTGACATGCTTGACTTGCAGCAAAAACCGGTTTCTAAGGAAAAACTTCTTCAGCTGTTTACTCTGCACAAAATACAGAATTATGTGCAAGAAAGCGACTTTGTATTCTACCAGGCTCTAGGTAATATACTTTTTTTGAGTTTGTGGCAAAAACTCAAAATATCAAAGGTTTACACACTTAGGTTGCAAAGATATATGAATTAGAAAATTTGAGTTTTGAGAATTAATTGTTTGGCTTTCAATCTCAGCTTCTGTAGGTTTTATTTGTTTGCGCAGTAGATAAATAGCTATAAAATAGAGGGGAGGGGGATTTCACAAAAACAAAGCTAATGAAGATGCTCTTTTTGATATGCTGTAGAATTAAGATGATTTCCTATAGATATAAAAACATATCTTATCATTTTCTAGTTGACATCCTTATCCCTGATGTTCTACGACCAATACCTCCAACCCTTACTCAAGCTATCAGGACATTTGCCAAGGTAAAGATTTTAATGAACAGAATGAAAATTAAATATTTTTAATGATAATTTAATAATTACAGTGAATATTTAATAATTTCTATAAAAGCTTAACTTCTGATAAAAAGCTGATGATTCTATGCTAAAGAAGAGCTATTAAAATGCTAATAAAAAGGTTGATAATTTAGAAAAATTTGAAAATGCCTTCTCTCAAGAAAATTCAATAATTTTAATGATAATTTTCCTCATAAATTTATTTAACAATTCATGGAAATTTTAAAAATCTCATGATATTTAATAATTTTAAAGAAAATTTTATAATTCTAATGATTTTTGATAATTTAGTTAAAATTTATCGAATTTTTATTAATTATTAAAATTTTTAATAATTTTAAAGATATTCTAATGGTTAATTCTAATGACAGCCAAACGATTCCAATTATAATTTGAAAATGAATATCCTCTCCTCCTTAAAAACTAGATTGTGGTAAATAGGTATGTCCTAACAATGGTCCCCAATTCAATATGTAGGGCCAAAATTGAAAGGCATTTTAATCTTGACAGTTTTGTAAATATAATTCCAAACTCTAGATTAAATATATTTTACTTAATATATTTGTAGTCCCTAGAGCCCTGGATGACCTGTGCTATGTCGGATTGGAGCTCTGAGATAAAAACAATAAAACTGAATACTGTCAGGTAGTAGTATATCTATATAAGGGTTTGTTCTTCAATTCTTGATGGAGGAAGAGTTACTAGATTTGGACTATTTCCGTTTTGAATTTTAAAATAGACCATAAGTAGACCATTTTCACTTATTTTGATATTTTTTTGACATTTTTTAAAACCTTTCTAACACCAAAATAATTTTTTAAAGATTAAAAAATTTATTTACGATAAATCATACATTGCATTTTCAACCAAACACCTAAGTCTGAGGTATTTTTCTGGGGATTAGGGAGGAGGTGGGGGGGGGGGGAGTCATGCATAGATTCAGATTCCTCATGGAGCCTTTAAAGGTTTAAGTTGTTAAATTTATTGTATTTTTTTAAGGGCGTTTTCTCAGACATTAAGAAGATATACAAGTTTGAATCATCTAGCTCAGGTTTTTATTGATTATCCAATCTTTAAGTTTTTGAACAGAGACATCTAGCGTTATTTATTTAAGCTTTTTATTCTTTTTTTATACAGGCCGCTAGAGCAGTTCTGCAGAATAATCAGCAGATTACACAAATGCTGGCAGATCTAAACAGGTAGATTTTGAACGATTTTTATCACAACGTGTTGGAGAGATTTGTAAACGGTTGTTGACATAGCTATTTCAGTTTTTTTTAGGACAATTGTCGTTTTAAATTTTTATATATCATTGATTTAGTATTTTTCTTTTCAATTATAATCAGGGTCGTAATTACGGGGGGGCAAGGGGACACGCCCCCCTCCCCCGCCTATATGTGAAATTGTGTAAGAGAGCTGTGCTCCCCTGTCTACCCTGTGCCCCCCCCCCTCTAGTTCCAGGCCTGATTTTTATATTTTCAAGGGTGGATTTCTCGAATGTTCAAGAGCAGGCAAGCTGGGTGTGTGGTTGTGACTCCAGCCTAGTTCTAGAGTTGGAGCAGGACTTCAAGGATACCTTGAGTCAGCAGGTGAGCCTGGAGTGCTGGGCGGAGTGGTTGGAGGGTGTGGCGGACCGTGTGCTTAAGGCGGAGACTAAAGAAAACATTGCAGCGGCTGCAAAACAGTTTCTTCTCAGGTTAGATAAACAATGTTTTTAGAGTTTAATTTCAGGAAAATAAGAAAACAATTTTTTTGTGTTTAAAGGGACTGTAAAGGAAAAATGAATTGGGGTGTAGGCTGAAACCTAAGCATTATGTTGAACGAGACCCATGAGAGTTCGATCAGATGGGTCTCAAAATGAAATGAAAAATTGTTAAATTCAAATAATAATAGATGAAAACCTAAGTTACTTTGGCTCCTCTGGGTTATCGTCATTTTCAGATTGGTTGATTATTTGCTGAATATGATCCGTTTAAACCTACTATTTTTATACAAAATTCTATTTACATAAATTTTCGTATAAATTTTACACAGTTTTTTATCAATTTCTCGAAACAGGAACATCAATAGAACTCATATGGTTCTCGATCAACTCCTTAAATACTTAGGTTTCAGCCTATTCTCCCTTTCATTTTTCCTTTACAGTCCCTTTCAGGTTAACAAAGTACATTAAATTTCTGAGCATGGACAAATGTTTTAAATTGAACCAGGGACCGAATTTAATGTATTGGAGAGGTTGCTGAACACCTGCCGCCGGATCAAATCCTGAATCATCGATTCAAATACTCAAACTTTGAACCAGCGTTTTGTGTAGTTTAACAACCTAACTAAAATTCAATAAATTCTTTCCCAGGTCCTAGAAAGTTTAGTATTAGAGTGAGGTATTATATTTTTTACCATAAATAATTAAACATTTTTTTCAGATGGTCTTTTTACTCAAGTATGATCATCCGTGATCTGACTCTACGGAGTGCATCTAGCTTTGGGAGTTTCCATTTGATACGACTACTCTATGACGAGTTCATGTTCTACACTATCGAACACAAGTAGGTTTTTAGATGCTAGGGAAACTGACCGACGGGATATCCGATCTTTAAACTATCCCAACTAATTATCGTATAATTTTCATAAAAATATCGGAAAAATTAAGTCTTTGCCACTAACTCAAATTTTCTAATCCCTATATCTTTGCAATCTGATGGCGTAAACCTTTGATATTTCAAACTTAGATTATTTCGTTTAACAGAATTCATAATTTAAAATATTTAAGGTTTATGACATTGCGTTGCAAAGGTAGGGATTAGAAAATCAGAGTTTGTGACAATTCTGCGCGATATTATGGATTTAATTCGTCTCCCAAAATATTACAGACCCTGGTTCAACTCCACCAACACGTTTAACTTTAAAGCCATGCAATCCAAACTTTAGGTTCGTTCCTCTAAGTTGGATCGGAGGGTATATTGGTTTGAAAAAAATTTAGCAGTTTTATTTTCTTATTAAAATTATGATTAGAAATAAATTACATTCATTGTTCTTGTTATCATGCTTATTGCTTATGGCACATCATTACTATTCTAAAATTAATATTAATTCTCTATTTCATTTTCAATCTTTAATATTCCTGGCAGTCAGCAAATTGTGTATCTAATTCATGTCTTTGTAACTTTTCCTAATACTTTTTTTTGCTCAGGGTAGCCACAGTTCTGAAAACCACTCCAGTAGCCATAATGGTAGCTTCAAGTCCCCCTCCCAAGAAGCCGTGGCCTGTGGCGCCAAAGGATTCCGTAAATTCCGAAAATCTGTTTAAGCGCAGTATTCCGTTAATTGCCGAGAAATCTAAACCTGATATGAACCTTCCGTCTGTTCTGCCTACGCCCGGGCAAACCCTGCGCAATGCCGCTGAAAACTCAAAATCCCCCAAAACTTCTGCTGCCACAAACTCAACAAATTTGGAGGATTTTACGGACGACATTTTCCCAAAAAAGGTTAAATATGAGTATGACTAGGAATGCCATCCGATCTTTATAGTCATTCATATTTTTAATCTCTTTTATGTTTATGTTTCAAGTTTTGAACCGCTAAACCTTACCTAGTCATTAATCAAGTCCATTAACAAGTTTCGGTGAATACGTAATAATACAGTAATCTTTTCAAGCTCAATGAAAGAAGTATTTTTACTTATCTATATCTTGCCTATTTTCTGTGATTTTATTTTTAGTCATTGTAAACAATCTCCGTCCAGTATCTAAGTGTACAAATTAGACTTTTTAGGAAAATTTTATAAATCTGGTTTTGTGCTATATAGGTTATATATGCTGAATACTAATTAGTAATGCTTTAAAATTTTTATATCTTTTACTAGTGCCGAGTGCGAGAAAAGGGGTTGTTTATAATTATCACTGTCCCCCAAAAATAACAAAAAATAAGCAACCAAAAACATTTAAAGGACAAACTTTTTATAAACAGTCCCTTATTAATAAAATATTGAGCCAACCGTATCCGTCCAATTGAATATAGGTGATCTCAACCAGGTTCCGTCCATAAACATCATTTGATTGATTTTATTCTTGTAAAACTGTTGTATACACTACACGTGTGATTCTTTAAAAACTCAGAAATGACTTATAAATTGTTTTTTTTTCTGAAGTAATTCGTGAATGCCAGACTGCACTTTTGTTTGAATTTTGTATTAAAGTGGTTGGTGTAGTAATTCCGGTAATTCTCCATTTAAAGATTTACTTTCCTAATTCACAATGGTATCCTTTAAACTTAACACTATCTGAGTAAGATTAAGGAAGATATTACTGCAAAAATATGTCTAATTTCCAATTTTTATTGTCTTGGCTCTATGCTTAACTCCGCGAGTCAGTTTTACCAAGAATCCAAAGTTGAGGATTGTGAATTTTCAAATAGAAAAGCAAGACTAATTACATAATTTTACAAATCATTGTGATTCAGGCATGCGACCCTTTAAATGAAGGTTTACTTGAAATCACGTTGACAGTCCCTTTAAGTAGTTTTTATATGAATTGTAAACTATTTATGTGGTGAATTGAATTGCTATCTTGTGTGAAACTTACAAATATATATATTTGTGTGACAAATAGTATTATTTGATGAGGTGGAATCAATATGACAGAGAGATACACTGAACTAAGCTAGTGTGGGGTAGGTCTGAAAGGCCTATGATAGGCCGGGTACTGTACAAAGTTTATACCAAACCGTATATATTATAGGGTCGGGTCGGTCCGGTTCTAACTCAAATTGAACCTAGTCCACTGTAAAGGCAGGTCGAGAACAAATGTGTTTTATTGATGTTAAAACCCTCTCTGTTATTTGTGATGACAAAATATTGATACTTTTACAAGCTAAAACTCTTGAAATATAACCACGAACGGATAAAATGTTGACTTAAGATAATATTTCTTTAATCAGGCTTAAATCCTTCATCTTTTTCTTTTTCACTGGATAATCTCAAGAATACGAAACCAGATTTGTTTTGCCTACCTTGTAGTATAAAATTCTTCTTCTGCATTTCATCCGCATTTTCTAAATTTTAACGATAATATTGTCTGAAATATAAAATAACATGGAGAAAAATCAAAAATTCTCCTGTTTTTTTGCCATTCCAATAGCCTCTTCTTTACACATAAATCAGAATACTAGACTTTGTAAAATTTTCGGTTTAAAGCGTAAGCCCTGCTTAAATTAATTCTGTAAAAAAAAGTTTAACTAGTTTATTGGGACACCAGGTTTAAGGTTGAATACCATAATTCTAATGCAATAAGATCTAACTCATAGAGTCTAATTTTGGTTTAATGTATAAATTAGTTGTATAAGTACTGGGAGTGAATATATTTTATGGTCACTACATAAACCCAAGGATATTATATATAAAGGATGGAAAGTGACCAAACAATACAGTGGTACATATTAAACTGATAGATTCAAGTTATTATTTTATATAAATTGTAATTGCATGAAACACAGCATATTGTGTACATTTCGCTTACTAAGATAATTTTTAAGCTACTAGTAAAACTGTTTAAAACAACATCACAGACACATACAATTGCTTAAATATTGTCATCCTATTCCAGGTTTTATGGGTCGCACTGTAAAAAAATGATATTAATAGCTATATCTATAAATATATACTTTGCTTGTCTGTTTGTTTGTGTCCAATAAACGCGAAAACGGATGAAGCGATCGGCCCATATTTTGTGTGGGACCTCACATGCCCCCAAGAAAGGTTTGAAAATTCGATTTCCATAAATTTTGAAATTCCACAGAATTTTTTTTATAAAATCCGCAAACTTTTTTGTTTGTTTTCGGTTTACAATGTATAAATAGAAAGATAAAATGTTCAATTGAAGTAGAAGATGGGCGCTAAGCACCCTAATAGGTTAGTATATTATATATCGTGCATTAACCTCTTGAAATATAGTCACTTAAAATTACATGGATGGATAACATATCTGTTATAATTTGCGATCTATATTACAATTATCCGTAATCCCAATCTTTCATTCCTTATTTAACATCCTTGGCAAAAACCAAAGACCTCAGAAATTGTGACGAATCTTCAAAGTGATGAAAAAATTGAGTCTCTGCCACAAACTCTGATTTTCTAATCCCTATATCTTTGCAACGTAATGTCAAAGACTTTATATATTTCAAACTATGAATTATGTTATAACAAATAATCTAAGTTTGAAATATCAAAGGTTTACATCATCAGATTGTAAAGAGGGATTTGAACATTTTGATTTGTGGGAAAGACTCAATTCCGTTGGGGGTTTATCCCGATTTACAATACGCATTTATTTAATCTAAATATATTGTTATACTATGTACATAACAAGGAAACTTTTTTCATAATCTTTGGTCACTGTTCTCTTTCTCACATACAAATGCTTACTGTTTTTAAATAAGATCTTCAAGCTGTATAGTTAAATTATGGAGTGGAGAGAAGGGGATCTGGGGGAGGGGCTTTCAGGTGCAAACAAAATATTTTATCATGTTTTCTAAGATTAATAATCTAATTTAAAAATTAATTTCACACACCGACAAACAAGAATTGTTTAAATTTGGACAGGTGGTTAAACAAAAAACACGCAAAATTTGTCTTGTCGGTTAAAAAATAATTTTAGAATGAACACACAACACTTTCATATTTAAGTGTCCCTATAAAAGTTACTCGCGGATTTTTGCCGAAATTGATAGAAATTAATAGTTTTCAAAATTGTTGTTCAAATGAATGTTTAATCGGGTTTAAGAAACGCTTTAAATAGAGAGTGCCATTTAAAATTTTGTTGACAGTCTTTTTTTTGTCCAATTAAGAACGATTTATATAAAATATTAAACTTGATAAACATATATATAGACGCTTCTTTTGCTGCCAATACACATCTAAAATAAGAAAACTTTTCTTCATGCTACTACAGATGCATGATTTTAAAATGATTAATAATTCATATTGACACTTATTTCTGGCAAAAAATCTAAAATTAGTTTAATTATTATTAGCTAATTTTTCTAAGGATTCAGACAAGAATTCAAAATTTTAATTTATTTTATCTAAAGAACAACAATCCTACACAAAATATAAGATACTAACACTTATTATTCACAGCAGTTTTGATCACTCCATTGGAAGACATTTCACAATAAACATGGAGGTTTGGAGTATTTCAATTTATGAGTTGAAATTATTTTTCTACAAAAGAAATAATTTTAGTTTAAATATAACGAATTCTAATATAAAAGTTCTCTCCAAAGGCGATCCCGGAACCGTGGCGAATCATCTAAAAATAATAATGAAATTACAATGAGGTCAGGGCGCTACAGTTCTTTTTAAAATATGTGCCTTAAAGAGAAGAGACTTTAAGCGTAATTTCAATGGACTTTTCCAATCAAAGATGGCAATGTACAATTGAAAACGGTTATCCGCTGAGTGATAAATTATCAATTAAAAATGTTAAAATTTTGAAAACTGACCATTGTCAATACTAAATTATAGTGACTTGCGCATTTCTACTATACAGATATATATAGGAATTATCAGAATCAAGCACTTTTAAATCTTTAAAACGGGCAATATCGACCAGATACAGGTTTAAATGGAACCATAGAGAACTTTCCATGTAGGGAATATTTGATATTACAATTAATTCCAGTATGTGTACGTGTAATAAAGGTAAAATTTTCAATTCTTGATTTAATAAAAATGTATATTTTTACCTGAAGTGCCTCTACCAGAACTAAAGTCACTTTCTTCTGAAAAACTTAAAAAAAAATTTTTTGAATAATTTTGTAAAAGAGTTTACATTTAAATAAAGCCATGCATGCATGAATGAGTATAATTCCTGATGAGTTTACAGTTCATCAAAGTCATGTTATGAATGAGTTTAATTCCTGATGAGTTTACATTTAAATAAAGCCATGTTATAAATGAGTTTAATTCCTGATGAGTTTACAGTTCTAAAAAGTCAAGTTTTAAATGAGTTTAATTCCTGATAAGTTTACAGTTCAACAAAGTCATGTTATGAATGAGTTTAACTCCTAATGAGTTTACAGTTCAACAAAGTCATGTTATGAATGAGTTTAACTCCTAATGAGTTTACAGTTCAACAAAGTCATGTTATGAATGAGTTTAATTCCTAATGAGTTTACAGTTCAACAAAGTCATGTTATGAATGAGTTTAACTCCTAATGAGTTTACATTTACGCTAAGTAATATTGAGAAAAGATTTAAAAGGTTTAACAAATTAACATCTAGTACGTTTACAGTTAAACAAAGTCATATAATGAATAACTTAACTCTTGGCTAGGTTACAATATTGCAAAGTCATATTATGAATAACTTAAACTCTTGGCTAGGTTACAATCTAACAAAGTCATATTATGAATAACTTAAACTCTTGGCTAGGTTACAATATTGCAAAGTCATATTATGAATAAGTTTAACTGTTGGTGTGATTTTAAATTAAACCTCACCTTAGAGCAGCTATTCCAGTTAGACTTGAATAGTTGATATGAACATCTTCATTAGGAGAATTAAACCTGTTTTCCATCCATCTATTCTCATCTTGGGCCCGTTCTTTTTCCCGAGAAACCTTTTAAAATCATGTTTATTTCTCGCTGTAATACTTTTACCCATGTTTTTATCATCCTATTTTAAAACTAGTAAAACTCTTCTGTATGACATTAGCGCCTCATCCAATCAAAGTTCAGTCATGTGTTTTTTTGTCTATTCTGAACCAATAGAAATTGCATGGCGGTAACATCTATCTTTCTATCTATCTCATTATCCAATTAGAGATAAATCCTTCAATTGGCGCTAACAACAGTAAATGGAAATATTTACTTCTACTGAAACTATATTGAAAACAAAGCTACTTTTAAATGGTACCACTATGATTATAGTTTATCTATATTATTATTATAATTTCAATTTTTGCGAACACTCCCTTTAATTGGCTAAAGTTGGATAATAAAGGATCAAACCTTTTTTCTTGACATTTTTACCTGCATTTCAATCAGTCGTTTCCTCATTTCACTGATCAACTGATCATTCAGATCACTGGTAGTGTCTGTATGATCAACTAGATCAGGTTTACCAGGACGATCATGAGGAAGATCATGAGAACGATCCTCCAACCGAACTGTACTATTCTCATGAATATGATGGATTGGGTTGGCTACGTATCTATTTAGTCCTATATTTCCAAACCTAGAATCCAACTGTAAACTGAACTCACTAAACATTTATTTAGAACATTAAGAAGGAATAAATGTTTGTAAAAACTAGGGTTTCCAACGTAATAGATTATTCTCTTACGCGTAATTACGTGCAGTTACGCGTAATAATTTTCATTTCGTGTAATTTCGCAGGATTACGCGTAATTGGGGAAATATCCATTTCGCGAAATTACGTCGTAATTTCGCGTAATTTCTAGAACGTAATTTCGCGAAATTTCGTAATGATTATGCGTAATAATGAAATTGCGTAAGTGAAAGAAAGTGTTATGTTTCGTTACGCGTAATTACGCGTAAAGAAATTACGACTGGAAACCCTAGTAAAAACAAAAATTTTCTAATCACTATGTCATTTAAGCAATGCTTTAAAAATTGTGGCTTAACTTGTGTATTGTCTATCATTTACCTATTTGCATTTATAGATCTGCTATTGGCCTTGAGAAGATTTGAATGCCTCGGTTCCAGCGCCTAAATCAAGTTTTCATAATTTAAGCGAGAAATATCTCAAATTAGAACCAGAAAACTGCAAAATAGGATGACGAAATAACGTGAATGTTTATGATGTTGTTACAAATCAAATAGGGTTTGCTAGAAACCTATCAAATCAAGTGAAGCGGATATGTTTACATTGAACCATTGCTGTGTATCATGTTTATTGTACGTTTTTTTTCAAAGTTATAATTTGAGTCTAATGTTGTATTTCAGAGTGTTCTGGCTTTCACTGTATAATTTTCAAAAACAACATTTTATTTTAAAATTGTATAAAAACTTTTTATTTTGTTTTAATCGAAAATTTATAGGGTATTTGGTATATCTAAAAGTTAAATATTTAAAGAAAATTAAAAAACCAAACAAAAAAGTGTTAAGACAAAACTAGAATTAAAGATATTTTTTTTAAAAACAATTCCTGTCATGCCTCTGATCTATATATTCCACCAGCTCTAGATTCCAACCCAAACTTCCTTCTTTATAAATAATTTTAAATATAAAATTTTTGAAATAAAAATATTATTCACGAGCTGGAGTGTCCGGCGTTGCCTGGATTTATATCATTATTCATAGTTACTCCCGTGCTTGGTGTTAAATCGTAATTTAGCTGAAGATCCCAAAGTTACCGACGGAATTTCAAATATTAAAAAAATATTGTTTTCCTATGTCACCCTGGGTTCCCTCAAAAAAATTTCAGCCAGTTTGGTACAGCCGTTTGGCCAGCTATAATGAACATATAAATAAATAAATATATATATATATATATAATATATATATAATTGTAAAAGCAGGAATCTGACAGGATAAATCCAAGTAATGCTCGAAGACAAAGAAGAAAATCTCTACATATAATACGCTTTCGGGGCGCTTCGCGCCCATCTTCTATTTCAACTTTTAATTGTGGCTTTATATTTGAGTATATTTTCTTAGTCACAGTATAAAAAAAAGTTTGCGGATTTCATAATATTTTTTCACGCATTTTCAAAATTTTACAGAAATAAAAAACTTTTAAACACAAATTTTTAAAATGTTAATCATTCATAAACTTTCCCTGGGGTCACCTGAGGTCCCACAAAAAATTTAGGCCTGATCAGTTCAACCATGTTGGCGTTTATTGGATACAAAAACCCTAACAGACAGACACCCAGACAAGCAAAGTATATATATAGATATGAGCGAAGCTAGCTATATCATAAAGATGAAAATTCAAGAAAAAAACACAATATAAGTAGTTCGTGTAAAAACGCCAAGAAAGGTTAGTCGCAACAATTGAACCCTTATAGCTGCATTCTTTAAAGGTTAACACATTTGTAAATGCAATAATGATTTAACCTAAATTTAGTTTTTAACCATAAAGAAAATATGAAAAAAAATATATTAAAATTCCTTGTATCTCGTAACACAATTTCAGATTTTTCCTGTCTCGAAGCTCGAACAGTCTAAACAAAAATGTTTATTGTTAATAATAATTCGAAAAAAGACGTTTGTTTACGAAGGTCGTCTTTACCTGATGAAGCTTATGTGCAAGGATACACATGATTAAAGAAGCTACAATTAGTAAACAACCCATGGCTGCTCCGATTGCCAGAAAAATCGTACAATCCTAAATATACACTATTAATTCAAAATATACTGGGTGTTCCACGAAACATGACAGTTGGTGAATAGTTTTAAATGTCCTCTTCCATATTCTGTCTTATATATTAAAGACTTTTTGCAGTTTATTTTGTTAACAAATATTTTACTCTAATATAGTACAATCCTAAATATACACTATTAATTCAAAATATACTGGGTTTTCCACGAAACATGACAGTTGGTGAATAGTTTTAAATGTCCTCTTCCATATTCTGTCTTATATATTAAAGACTTTTTGCAGTTTATTTTGTTAACAAATATTTTACTCTAATATAGTACAATCCTAAATATACACTATTAATTCAAAATATACTGGGTTTTCCACGAAACATGACAGTTGGTGAATAGTTTTAAATGTCCTCTTCCATATTCTGTCTTATATATTAAAGACTTTTTGCAGTTTATTTTGTTAACAAATATTTTACTCTAATATAGTACAATCCTAAATATACACTATTAATTCAAAATATACTGGGTTTTCCACGAAACATGACAGTTGGTGAATAGTTTTAAATGTCCTCTTCCATATTCTGTCTTATATATTAAAGACTTTTTGCAGTTTATTTTGTTAACAAATATTTTACTCTAATATAGATTACTTTGAAATCATTTTTACTATATAATATCAAAGACTGCCGTATAATATTTTGTTGTTATTCTCTTTGGTATTAAACAACTTAGGAGATTTTATGGAAGAAGACATTTTTACTATTATTTTTACTATATCTCATAAATATCATGACGTTGAACTTGGTTACTAGTTAAACTACCTTTCCTGAGCTGGTTCATGCTAATCTTAGCAATTGAATTCTCTATAAGTTATAAATTAATAATAGGGGTTACAATCGAAATTTCGTTGCCGCGGAATTGCGCGAAATGATTGCTTCCGCTTGCGCCATTTCACTGCGCGGAATTGCGCTATAATTGACAAAAAGGAAGCATTTAAATATTTGTGGAATTGCGCAGATTTGCGCGGAATTGCAAGAAAATGTGTGCAAAAAGCAGATCCAGAGTCTAAAAGTCGTTTTTCTATAGTAGAGTGTTCTGGTTATTATGTTGTTATATGAATATTATAAAATCAAAAATTAAGTTTAAATTCATTTTTCTCAGCATTTGAGACTGAAATGTTATTGAAGTTCAGTTTATTGTATGTCACTACCAAAGTTTAAATTGATTTTTTAAAAATCAATGTTTTTGAACGAAATCGCAAAATAATCAATTGCTATAGTGCGTTCCAATAGGTTGAAATTTATATTTTCTCAAAAGATTGAAACATAAACGTAAGAAAGTTGGACGATATTGCGCACCACAGCGCGTTATTACTTGCAATTTCGTTGCGTTCATTGCCTGCAATTATACGGAATTGCACTTAAAAACGCTAGAAACCCTACTTAATACATCTTGATACACAATTATAAATGCAAGGTTGAGTAAATATTGTAACGACGACTTTAATTGCTGCATATCAATATATAAAACAAGCTTATCCTGTTATTAAAGGTGGGACTGGTGCACTTTTTGTCAATATTTTCAGATTTTTAAGCACAAGTCTTCAAGGTTTATGTATTAGTAAAGGAAATTTTTGTAAGACACTCAAATTATCTTTTCAACCTGATCGGTCTGTTTTTGATAATAGATTATTTTATCTAATTGAAAGTCTATGATATTGAGTTGCAAAAAATGATGGTTAGAAATCCAGGGTTGTTGCAAAGGCTCAATTTGCCTAGCTAAATTAAAATAATTTCAAACGAGAGTTTGATACGATTATAATTTTGTTCCAATTGTTACCTAAACTAGAACTCAATATTTTGTCCGATTCACACCACTTACAGCTTTGTCTGATAAAGAATGAATGAAATATCCATGTTCTTGTTTCTAAAATTGATTATCCTTATTTCCAAGTGCAAAGGTGGTGACTTGCGCATTTCTTGCTTCAGAATAAATGGATTAATTAAAAGAATTAAGAACTTTTTATGCAAGAAAAACGACGTCATCTTCCACGCTATTAATCAGATTAGGGATTCAAGGGTATTCCTGTGAATTGAAAATGTCCCTCACTCGAATGGAGATTTATTATTAATTATTTACAGCTACTTTACAGGGAAGTAAAGGAAATTTTACTTTACCAAGGGTTCCCAAGACCAATTTTGCTTACAAAGCATTCAAAGCGCACCGAGGGATGTTTTTCTAGGCAAAAATTGTCGAGGGAACCCAGCAAAATTTTACATGTACATGATATATACACGAATAATAGACATAAATGTATATATAATAGTACTGTATATGGACAATGCTTTGATCATGTTTAAAATACAAATGTATAAGGTTAAGGTTTAGTTCTGGATGGATTAGTTTTGTTTAATTTAGAATTAGAAATCTGAGTTTGTTAGAATATAAGATTATCAAACTAGATAGGAATTCATGTGGAACTGCTTATGAATCATACACGCTCTTATTATTGTTCAGGTCTTTATAATCCAGATTTGAGATATAATAAATTGTCTGTTTGACATTTTGTAACTTTACAATGGTTTATATATACATTTGAACACTTTTTCACAAGCTGTTTTATATCTAAGAAAAATAATTATATTTACTTTCTAGAAGTGGGAGAATATAAATATTTACATTCCAATTTTTGGAAACCTTGTTGAACATAAAACATTCTGGATTTTCCAGGTATAAATGTAACGTCGTCGTCAGCCGCATTAAGTTCCCACAATACGCTAGCGTACACTTCAAATATACAATTTTTACACAACAATAAACAGATAAATACACTGAGTTCTTTGATCTTTATGATCAATCAAAGGATTGAATTAGAATTGAAAGATAGCCAATAAAATTAAATTAAAGAAAATATAAACTTTGTTTACAATATGTATGTCAATATGTTCTACGGACGAATGTACACCCACCTCTTGTTGAGATATTTTTGATTTCACTGTTTCTTTTCCTTTCCCTTCAGAGTGAACTGGACTGTAGTATTCATCTAAATAAAAAGTATAGAAGCATATATTTTAGGCATAGATTAATAACAATACAGATAGCAAACAAGATGCCGTCTTTTCAAGACTTAGGGTTTTTTTTGCTTAAAATAACCATAAGTCAGTTTTCAAAAGTATCATCTTTTTGAAATTTCGTATAATGGTATATCAGAATATTTTGATAAATTTATAGGGATGTGATTAAGATCAATTTAGACGTCTCCATGGCTTTTTGAAGTTCAAAGTCAAACACCTAGAAATCGCCAATTTTGCTCTTTTTACTATAAAATCTTTGTGTTTGATTTATAATAGGAAATATAACAGCTCTCTATCCAGCTCTGTATGTAATTCAACGCGGCATGCTCGTAACTCCTTTGGACTTCTGCTTCACAGTTATTGTGAACGAGAAACCCCTTAATCTTGAAAAGACGAAATATAATGTTCTTTCCGTGTTGTTATTATATATGGTTAAAACTTTAGATGTTAAATAACGGATTTAGAAATAAAATGTGAAAATCATCGAACTCTCAATATGTGCAACTTCAACTGCTATCCAATATTCTCAAGGATTAAATTAGGCTTCTGACTTATTTACAATGTTTTTGATGCCCAGTTTACCGTGCACTAAAGGTCCTGGTTAAAAGTCTAATGGGGGAAATATTCCCACAACCTCTTTTCTTGGAGGTTTTTAAATATTTTCTCATGAAACACTTAATTTATATGTTTTTTTATATTTCATAAATGAAATATTACTTACTTACTTAATTTATATGTTTTTTTTATATTTCATAAATGAATAATTACTTACTTACTTACTGAGAGAGCCCATTTTTACTAATTGAATGAAGATTTTTCTTATTTTCTTTGCATATTTTACTTCTTTGTTTGACTAAGCATTTTAAATATTTAAGTATAAAAGTACTCATTACACAGTCTCTGACGAATTTTGAAAGATAGATCAATATATGACAGAAAATATTCCAATTTACTTCGATCACGTGATATTTTACCATGCTCAGGGTTACCCACAAAGGATGAGACGATTGTACGATTTTTTTTTAGTCCGTTTTCTTGTGTTCAGGGTTCCTTATAGTCCGTTTTCTTGCATTCAGGGTTCCTTGTATGTCACAACTTGCTTATTTCTGTGCCTAATAATTTGGTAAACCATCAAATTACTTAATTTAATGCAGAAACCAAATATCAAGCTTCAAGTCGTCACATTTTTAGAGTTTTGGGTCGTCTTTACAGTCTCATCTTTTGTGGGTAACCCTGTTCACATGTTTTTTTTGAAAATGATTGAAAAAGATTTTTTTATGTTGTTTTTTAAACTTTAAAAATCTTCTGCAGTTAAATATTTTTGTGAAAACATAAGTTGTTAAGTGTTTGTACCTCCCGGCATGATGACAGTGAGTCCAACATTGTCAATGAAGTCAGTGTCCTTATCATCTTCATCACTCCTGGAAGCAAGATCTCTTCCTTCAATAGTTTCTGCCCTGGCGCTTATTTCTTTTTCTCTTGCAGACGGACTTTTCTTGAGAGCATAGTTTTTTAATATTCGTATACTGTTGGAGCCATTGCTGTCGGAGTTCTTCACAATAATTCCTTTACTGTTGATGAGTTTTGAACCACCCTGGAGAATTTGTTCTTTTTTAACTTGAAATCTTCGCTCCAAGGGAACTACAATATTTTTGGCATAAATAAAAATTTGGGTTGTAAGGTAATTTTACTGTGGTCAGCGTTTATATCAATACAATAAACTAATCTTTCTATCTAAGTTTTGATTTCTATCAAAGTCTTTTCAAATTATAAGTTTCCTACCAAAGGGGAGGATGGTTCCAACTCCTGTAAGAGTATTCTCCTTCTTGTCCTCCTCCTGCTCCTCCATCTCCTTCTTGTCCTCATTCTCCTCCATCTCTTTCTTCTCGTCCTTCTCCACCCCTCTAGTTTCCCTTCTACCCCGTCCCCTGGGTCTAGTACTCGGAGAACATGATGAGGGTTCACATCCAACAAGATCTCTGCACAAAATGAACTTTAGTAATTCACAACCTTTCACTTAAAAACTTACATCCCCGATTGACAACAATACGCTTTAAACCTTAATCTGGGAACATTGTATGGATAAATTTATCAATTTTCAGATGGAAAGAGAAGGATATCTCCATAGACAAAGCTCTTATAAAGTGAGTAACTCTGTAAGGATTCTTAACATTTTTCACAAAATATACCTATTTATCTTTCTATCTTTATTTATATACATAAATCTATCTATCTATCTATCTATCTATCTATCTATCTATCTATCTATCTATCTATCTATCTATCTATCTATCTATCTATCTATCTATCTATCTATCTATCTATCTATCTATCTATCTATCTATCTATCTATCTATCTATCTATCTATCTATCTATCTATCTATCTATCTATCTATCTATCTATGGCTTTGTTATTATACCTGCAAGCTTTACTACGTGCATGTATCCAGACCTGGCTAGTTTTGTCCCGGTTAGCATCAAGCATAACCGCCTCAAAATCAAGATGTACCTGATATCATGGATATTATCAATTTGCTTATTAAAGGGAAATGTCGTTTTAATTTTGAGTTGTCTTTCAGTTTAAAGGGGTATACACGATTCACAATAGTACCTTTAAACCAGCTTAAAGGGACTGTAAAGGAAAACTAAAAAGTGGGTATAGGCTAAAACCTGAGAATCTCAGGAGTTGAACGATATATATCACGTGACCATGTATACTGCACTGCCAATGGCTGAAGTTCTGGTGACGTAATATGGACTATACGGACAATACATACTTGTTCAATATGATTTATTTTATACAAAATCTGACGTATCAACGTTTTGGTATAATTTTGACACAGTTTATATCAATTTCTCGTGACAGGAACATCAGATAGATGTCTGATATATATCGTTCAACTCCTGAGATTCTCAAGATTTAGCCTATACCCCCTTTCATTTACAGTCCCTTCTGATAAATAATGTGGAAGAAAATGTTGTTTTTTCTAGCTTCAGAGCTTAATGATTTCTGAAGTTATAATTACAAAACGCTTGTATAGAAACCACAGATGTAAATTATCAGTTTAAAAAAAATGATTCATTATACTTAATCATACAAAGCAGGGTCCAGTTGTGAATCTGATATGCACGGAGGGTCAAGGAGAGTTAAGGAGGATCAAGGAGGGTCAAGGAGGGTCAAGGAGGGTCAAGGAGGGTCAAGGAGGGTCAAGGAGGGTCATTTTTACGGTACCTTGAATACCTAACATATAATTACCTTGGTACCAGGATCAGACCTTATTCACAAAAGTGCAAATATACATTTTTCTTTTGAAAAGCAAGTAAATATCTCAAGTGTTGACAAATACGAGATCGGTTAAACTCCAAAAGGATTGGAGTGTTTGCCACAAACTCAGATTTTCCAATCCCAATATCTTTGCAACCTGACAGTGTTAAAGTTTCATATTTCAAACTTAGATGATTTGATCTAACAGAAATATATGAGGTCAATGACATTGGGTTGGAAATATCTAGAAATTAGAAAATATGAGTTGGTGGGGAAATAATAAGCTTTGCAGACCTACTTGACTTGAAAAGTTCATTATAAAGCTAATTAGTTGAACTATTTGCTTTCCGACAACATTTTTTAAGATTTTCATATTTCACAATTTTTTGGGTCTCCCTGTATTGCGTAAGAAAGTTTTAAGATTTTTTGATCGGAAAAAAATTGTAAAAATACCTCTCCAGTTGAGTTAGTCGAGAGTTTAGGTTGGTCTGGAACTATACTGGAAAACTCTTCAATTCTGCACCTAAACATCATATCTAACGCTGTTTCAAATGTCTTGATTTTTTTTTCATTTTTCAAATAGTTTTCCAATGGCTTTACGTTTTTGGCTTTTGAGTTAACGAATACAAATTGACAAAATACACTTTGCAAGTTTCTTTTTTTTTCTTGTGAACCGCTAAATTATGTTTTTTTTACAGTGAAGAAATCAATATTTGAAATAAACCTACCCATCCTGAACAAGCATCACGTGACCAAACGCATTCGGATCCTTCTTACTGGGGGATAGGCTAACCTCGAGCAGTTTTATATGCTTCCACACTAAACATTCATTAATGGGACTGTAAGCGTTATTTCATGTCACATAGATGACGATGATGCCCAATTCACAACGGTACTCTTGAAGCTTTTATATGATCAAAAATGTCGTTTTTCTAGCTTGACAATTTATAATTCAGATAATTTCAATTTGCTCTTCTGCAGTAGAAATTGAAGAGAAATTAGAATTCAAAATAATCTGTTTTCAAAAGAATTAAGTCTTTGCCACAAACTTTGATTTTCTAATACCAATATTTTTGCAAACCAACGTCGTAGACCTTAAATATTTGAACTATTATGCCAGATCAAATAATCTAAGTTTCAAAAACATTAACATTAACATTTACATTAAAAAGCTTCACATTTAGTGGGATTAGAAAATTCGGGTTTGTGGCAAAGACTCAATTCCTTTAAAAACATTTATATTAAATTTGTACTTGATCAAACAAGACTTTTAAAGGGTACCGTTGTGAATCAGGCATTGTAATCTTTGATGAAGGGTCACTTGAAATAACGCTTACAATCAATTTAATTTTAAATCAATATTTCTTACAGAAAATATAACAATTATACAATAAAACCTTTTTCATAATAAAATTAACTAATTACAAAAATAAGTTTTAATTAAAAAAAAGTTTTTCAAAAACTTGTTTTTCTTTAATGATTTCTCATAATGTTCAGACTTGTCTCTGATTCTCAGACTGTTCATCTATTCATATTGACCAAGAAAAAATTTCGTTTTTAAATGGAAAGGTAAAAATAAAGTACACGAAATAAAACCACACAAATTCAATATGGCATTTGTTAATTTCTCCATGAGTTTTCATGTTTTTGAGACACCCTTTATTCCATTTGCGCCAGCAGAACATTCTAATATGTTTAACCTGAGTTTGTGTTAATTGTTGCTCTTAGCTGAAGCATTGTACCAATAGGAACTGCTTTATTCTTCTCTCTTCTCGTAGAACCCTGTAAAGGCATATAGTGCACAATTTGTCATTGCAAACCTAGATATGAGTATGCTCTCACTAGAAAACTCGAGAAGAATTTTTCCAATTACTCTTTTTCAACTTAAACCAGAAACAACACATTGCATTTTTAAAATGGATATGTCGAGGTCTACAAGAAATGGTGTAAAACCCAAAAATCACTTTTAAGATGAAATGTGTCTGTTAACACTGCACAATTGCCCTGTCTCATGTTCATTGGACTTTAAAGTCATAACTTAAGTTTGAAAGTCGTTTTCCTATTCCAGAGTTTTATGATTCTCACTGTACCTTCTCAGCTTCTTTATAAAGGGAAACCATGTAGTCCAAGTTGTAATCTTCAGCACTAAACATTTAATTGGAACTTAAAATAATATTTATCCAAAGGCAGAATTTAAATAATTAGAACCACGTCGCTGAACCGCCAAAAGCCGGTTCCAATTGAACGCCGGCTCAAATCTTGAAACGTTAAATATGTTTTCAAGTAGATCAAACCATGTTTAAGCCTCGTCTCAAATTTGAGACGCGGCTCAAATTATTTGAACTCGGCCTCAAATTACATTTAACACTTTAGTTCTCAAGTCTGAAAACTATTATTTACAACCTTATTTGTGACCTAACAGTATTGTTATTTTTAAATTTACATTTGTTAAAACTAAAAATGGTGTTTGGAAACTAAATTATAATATTTTTTTTAAATGGCATAGGTTATTTCTTACCTTTCTTGTTGATTTAGAGGAAGAGTAGACTCCGGAGGTTTACACATGATAATCACTTCCTTAATTTTATTAAATTTTATGTAACTATATATACTAGCTGAAGTGCTCAATGTTGCCGGTGGATTTTCAGAAACATTTTTATGTAACCCTCATGGGTACCCTTGGGTTTCATAAAATGTTTTAGCTAATTCTATCCAGCACTAACATATGAGCCAAGAGCTTCATTATATCTATTACCAAAAACAATATGGTACAAATTTTGATATAAACCTGCCAGAAAAATTAGAACCAATTTAAAAATGTAAACCCCCGAGTTTATTTTTATATCCCAAGATAGGTCGAAAAATAAGAAAAAAACATTAATTCCAATTTTGAAAAAAAATCATGAAAATGAAATAATACTATACAATTTTGTTTTCGGGGGAGGACGAGTTCAAAAAAAAAATTTGAATAATTAATATGAATTCTTTTGTAAATTATATTTCTTTTTGTTAGATCCCAAAGTTTTTATTTACCTGGTCGGTGGACATTACAACACCTGGCAGCTGGGTTTATTTACCTGGTCAGTGGATATTACAACACCTGGCAGCTGGGTTTATTTACCTTGTCGGTGGACATTACAACACCTGGCAGCTGGGGAAACCAAACCTTAAATAATCAGGTTTAAAACAGGGTGTTTCAATTATACAAATTGTTAGTTACCATACTGTCGGTTACGAATTGTCAGGTTACCAAATTGTCGTGTTACCAAATTGTCAGGTTACCAAATTGTTAGTTACCAAATTATAAGTTACCAAATTGTTAGTTACCAAAATGCTACACATTTTGTAAAAACGAATAAAAAATGCTTATTTAAAATTTTCTGACCTACTTTTTACAATTTATTTGATAACTTCCTTGCAGCCTAAACTTTTGAAAATAGAAAAACTTAAATTCCACAATGCTCTTTTTCGGTATATTACATAATAATTTTATAACTTAAAAAAATACCAAAAATGTTTTTTAGAGTACTATAGAGGACGTTAGTCAGACTCTAATAAAAACGCATAAAGTACTTCCAGTATCTATATTTCTTATAACTTATTACTAGAGGGTTCAGAACATGAGTCTATATCAATATCACACGTGTTAGACTGTCCGTCAGTACAATGCCCCGTATTCGTTCTATCTCATTCCGTTGAATCTTGTGGAACTTGTTTAAGGCGGCCAGGCATCGTCTTCCACAGTACAATATAATATTATTTATTTCCAACAATGCAAGGGTTTTTCAACATTTTCAATCTTTTCCCATTTTAAAGGACACACTAAGTATAAAAATAGTAAAAAAAACACTTTTAACTCCTAAATTAAAGATAAATTACCCTGATATTGATGAAACTGTTTCTAACAATAGTCCCGCATCTTGAGAAATCGTTGACTATCAGGCTGTAACTTAACCTAATATGTAACAGTGATGTTCTGGGTTGCCAACAAAGGAAGAGACTATAAAGACGACCTGAAAGTCGAACTTTGACGATTCCGAGGTATTCTGAATATAATTTTTTTAAGGCATCTTCAATGATTAGGCAGAAAAAAAAGTATACAGTTGCAGGAAATCAAAAATATAAGAAAACAGACAAATCATCTTTGAAGAATTAACCTTTGTGGATAACCCTGTATGATTGAGAAAAAAATAATGACAATGAATATTATAAAAAAAAAATTTAGATTATAAAAATATGCAGTGAGACTCCTACAAATGTGGAATAGTAAAGCAACATTTAAGGTGGAAAATTCAAAGATTGAGCGACAATTTTCCTTAGCACGAAAGATGTTAATAAAAATCCCATCTTAATCTTAAAATGTTTTAACTCTTGACGTACAGGGTTACCTACGAAGGATAAGACTTCAAAGACGACTTACATTTATAATTCTCTTCAACTTCTTTACTTCTTAGTTAATTAATTAAACAGGCCATACAAAGTCTATCTTTAATACAGAAGAATTAAATTAACCTTGAAATAATAACATTTTAATAGTTTCAGGTCGTCATTACAACCTCATCCAATTTTGAGTAACCCTGTAGCAGGTACTTATGCACTGATCACTGTGTTTTAAAGGTCACAAGCTCTCAAGCAAAAATCGATGAGAATTTTGCGAATTAATTCTTAAAACCAAAGCTTTATAGTGCTAAAATTTGCATGTTAAGGGATACAGAAAAGTATGAGTCATGTTAGAGCGGTAAAATCAAAGTCCAGGCGTCGCGACACTTCAAAGTTGAACCTGCCTTTAAAGTTGATGATAATTTGTATAAGCAGGCTGAATCTATGCAGTTCTTTATCCCATTGATGCAAGCGCATCTATAAATGCAACGAAAATATTTGACTAAATATAAAGTCTGACTGAGGAAGGGAAATAATGTAATTATGAGGGATATAAAGTAATTAATATCTTACCCGTCACTAGATATATCTGGTCTGATTTGACAACTCACACTAAAACATAAAAGATAAATCAATGTTTTTAAAATAAATAAATTATTTAATTCTTAATGGTCGGCATCTTTTCTTATTTTTGTTTAAAATATATGTAGAACGAGGGGGGGGGGATTTTTTTGCCCTTAGAGTTGAGATAGGGGAGTGTGACACATGTCCCTAGTTCAACTTTTCAAAGCCTGTTCATTAAAAAACTTTAATGGTTAGGTTGCAAGGGAGGATTTAAGAAAAAAGTTTCAAAATGACGTCAGAAAAATTTTCAAAAATAATCATTTTTACGTTTTATAAATATTAACATTTGACAACTGTTAATACATCCATTTTTCAATGGCTTTTCAAATATATAACTGTTAGTCCTGTAGCCTAATTAATAATGAATTTATTAACCATTTTTTTGTGTGAAACACACCGACCCGCCGATACTTTCCTCCACCTATACCCTTTGCATAATTTGTTCAAGATTTAATCACAACAACGTTGAAAAAGTGAAGAAGTTTTAGTGTTCTAATGTAAGCCGTTTTTGAGTTAATTAGAAAAAAAAACATGTGGAAAACATCCCTCCCCCTTCCTCCCAACAAAAATCTAAATTCAAAATTATATTTAAGTTACATGCCTAATTTTTAATGGTTTTTTTAAAAAAAGTTTTACGGATTTAAAAACAAACATAGATAATTGGTTCTCAATTTGTGGTTTAATGATACTGCTGATCAAATAAACGATAAACAAGCAAGAAGACGTCAAACATTTTGTACTTTATATCTGATCATAACGCACGTAGTCGGTTCCAATTCCCCCCGGTGGATTAATTCAATTTATCGGAACTCTTTTTAAAAATCAGTTTTAATTGCTCCTGATGGGTATTCCACATACGCCAAAAATTGAACTTAAAATTTAAAAGTTTACGAGTTCGACCTTTGCGGTTTAGTGCTATTACGATCAAGATACTCAGCCCAATACAGAAGAACAAACAAATATGGTATGCCATTGATTTAGGTGGTTTTTGACACTCATTAAAATTTAACATAATGATATATTTTTGGCGTTTTTATATAAAAAAATTTTCAACCTAGTGAGAGGGTTTGTTGATCTGTCATCAGCAAAGATTGGAACTCCTTTAAATCCAACTGGTTTCCTGTCCAAATAATCCGTTCAAACATTATTAATTGTTTATTATTTTTCTGTTTAATAAATCCATTAAAATATTTATTAGCTTTTATTCAATTTTGCCATTAAGCTTTTTAATGTTTACTGTTTAATTAATCCATTAAAATATGTTTTAGTTTCCAGTTTAATTAATCCATTACGTATTTTTTTAAATTTTTTTGTTCACATAGTCCATTAAGTCATTTATTAGTTTATTATTCAAATAATCCATAAAAATGTATATAGTTTTCTGTTGAATTAAGCCTTAAAACATTTATTAGTTTTGTGTGTAACTAATCCATTAAACATATTTATTAGTTTTCTGTTCAATTAATCCATAAAAAATGCATTAGTTTTGTATTCAATTAGTCCATAATATATCTATTAGTTTTCTGTTCAATTAATCCATTAATATATTTATTAGTTTTCTGTTCAATTAATCCATTAAAATATTTATTAGTTTTCTGTTCAATAAATCCATTAAAATATTTATCAGTTTTCTGTTTAATTAATCAATTAAAACATTTATAAGTTTCTGTTATAATATAATACTTGAAAGTTGATTATACATTTATCATTTTCCCATTTAGTTAAATTGCTGGGACGGGAAAGGGATGTCTGAAGGATTAAACAATTTAAATAGGATTCTTGGTTTCCCTTAATACAGCTCTTAGAAGCTGTGTGTCACCATTTCTACAGTAGATATCTGTAACTTCATACTCCTGGCAGGTTACATTCTAATCAAAGATAAATACAGATAGTTTAGATAGTACAGATAGTACAGAGAGTACAGAAAGTACAGATAGCACAGATAGTACAGATAGTACAGATAGTACAGATAGTACAAATAGTACAAATAGTACAGATAGTACAGATCGTACAGATAGTACAGATAGTACTGATAGTACAGATAGTACAGATAGTACAGATAGTACATATAGTACAGATAGTACAGATAGTACAGATAGTACAGATAGTACAGAAAGTACAGAAAGTACAGATTATACAGAAAGTAGAGATAGTACAGATAGTACAGATAGTAAAGATAGTACAGATTGTACAGATAGTACAGATAGTATAGATAGTACACAGATAGTACAGATAGTACAGATAGTACAGATAGTACAGATGGTACAGATAGTACAGATTGTACAGATAGTACATATAGTAAAGTTAGAACAGATAGTGTAGATAGCACAGATAGCACAGATAGTACAGATGGTACATATAGAACAGATAATACAGATACAAAAGATAGTACTGATTTTACAGAATATTCAGATAGTACAGATTTTATACAGATTAAACATAAAGTACAGATTATACGGATAGTACAGAATAAACAGATGGTTTAGATAATACAGATAATACAGAATTTCCAGATAGTACAGATTAAAATGAGTAGAAAGATTTTGCAGACAAAAAGAACAATTGACACAGGACATAATATAATTATAAAAAACATGTTTTCAAATAGGAATCATACATAAGGGCAACACAGAGGACATTTAAACATTTTAAAGTTTTCTGATTTTATTAAACGTAGTCAACCTCAAGGCTACCTCTCTTAGCCTTTACTATGTGCAGGTATTTTAAGCAGTTTAAAGACATACTCCAAAATTTTAATTGCATGAAATATGAAATGGCAAATTTAAAAAAGTCAAACAACACAAGGACTTTTACGGACGGTTTGCTTTGCAAAATTTCAAAAATAAATTTTCTGTGTATGCGTAAATATTTTGATGACATTTCTCATCAAATATTCATCAAAATTGTTCTAAATCGAGTGTTAACGAAATCGATCCAAGCTTTAGTTAGGTCAGAAATTTTAACCCCAATCGATTTATCTCAAACATTAAAAGGACAGTGCTCAAAAAATAGTTTCAATTTGAAAGAAATCACTTATAAGGACTGCAGTTCTAAATTAGCTAGAGCATTTTTAAACAATGACTCAGCTTGTTACTTTAAAAGGTTTTAGTTAAAACCTTGAACTACACGCATTCACCTCTCTAGCAATTAAATCCGAGAAAATTCTCATTTTAAATTAATTTCCTTCTTTGTGAAGTTTGCTAGATAAGTAAAAAGAAATCTCTATCCAAATTTGTAACTAAAACTATCGATTGTTAGGTAAAAAATCCTAGAATTTCTCAATATCTTGCTTGCTAAGATAAAGGTTTAAAAGGTACAAGTAGATCGGGCATGGAACTCTTAAATTGAAAGGTTACTTGAAATTAAGTCAACTGCTTCTTTAAATAAAAAGAAATAAGTTATTAATAAAAATTGGCCCTTTGCATTGTAAACAGGGACATGAACGTTTTAGCTTGATTATGACCATGAGAGACATTAAAAGGTATTAGTGGAAAGAGACTTTAACGGAAATATGAGAGGTATCGTCAACTATATGGTTATATTTTTGTTAACTTACCTTCCATATCAAAGGAAGAAAAGAAAAGAATGCAAGTCTCTTATTCATGGCTAGTGGTTTAGCTCTTAATTTTCAACGATACTTGGTCTTATTAGTGACAATTTCATTTTTCATTTTGATCACTAAAATAGTTCAAGTTAAGTGGTAGATTCATTGTAAATAACTGATATGACTGAAATTAAGAGATTAAGCATTGATCCTCATGCAAAAAAGGCCCAATATGGATATCGAGATCAAGTTCTCAGCTCAGTATAAAATTCGTAGAATATGAATACATGATACAAGCTACAGAACACAGGAATACAAAATACAGGAAAAATGAGACAGAATACAGAATACAGGCTACAGGGTACAGGATACAGGCTAACGGATACAAGCTACAGGATACAGGGTACAGGATACAGGCTAACGGATACAAGCTACAGGATACAGTAAACATGATACAGAATACAGGATACAGGATACGGGCTACAGGATACAGAATACAGGATACAGGATACAGGATACAGGATACAGGATACAGGATACAGGATACAGGATACAGGATACAGGATACAGGATACAGAATACAGAATACAGAATACAGGCTACAGGGTACAGGATACAAGCTAACGGTTACAGGCTACAGGATACATGATACAGAATACAGGATACAGGATACAGGATACAGGATAGGGTTGTTATCTATGAGAAGTGAAGTATTGAACTGATGAATATCTGCATGTCACGGTAACTAGTTATAGAGTATAAATTGGACTGGAAAGCAACATGTTTATAGTAAACATATTCGCAGTTTACAGTAGCGTACACTTTTATTAAATAATTCAAAATAAAAAAGTGTTGAATATTGATTGTCCTTCATGACAACAGGAGCTGATCTGTTATAAAGTATAATAATTTGAATAAATGTACACCAAACTGCGGATACGCCAAACTGCGGATACACCAAACTGCGGATATGCCAAACAAAACAACAGCGGAACGCGTGCCTTGTATTATATTATATATGTAAAACTCGGTCAAGTAAGTCATGCACTTGTAAACTTACGTGCATTGCAGTTCAGTTGGAGCAGGTTTTTCTATTTTCATAATACAATGTTGTTAAAACATACAATTTACGTAAATAAAACTACAGAGTGCAAATCGCGTACATTTAATTGTCAATATGTTTTCAAAGAGAGAGAATTGGTATAATGCATAATAGGTCAATAAAATTATCAGAATTACAAATATTTTTGCTTTGATATTCTCTTTCTTTCTCATTCTTTCTTGACAAACTCTTTCCTTCTCTCTCTCTCTTTCTTACTTTCGTTCTCTATTTCCTCCTTGTTTTCTCTTTTTTTTCTTTCTTTTTCTTTCTTCTTCTTTCTTATTCTTTCTTTATCTTTCCTTTTCTTCCATACTGTTTTTTGCTGATTCTCTTTCTTTCTTTTTCTCTTAGTTTCTCTGTCTTTTTTGGTATTCTGTTCTCTTTTTTCTTTCTTTTCCTCTTTCTTTCAGCGCCGTAAAATGTCTACCATATTTTTTATTTTCTTTTTGTTTTTTGTTTCTTCATAAAGTTTTAATTATTGTCCCTCCTGGCTTGCTAGATATATATATATAGGCCATATTTAAGATTATATGTTTAGATTATTCCTAGATAATATTTAGAAAATCTAGAGAATGTTTTAATGAAACATTGCTTTCAATTCAACCATTTGTGTGTCTGTCTATCTCTGTGTATGTTTAAGGAATGTTTAGTCTGCTAACGAGATACTAAAAATGTTTCCATCATTAACCGCTCCCTACTCTGGGTTAACGACACTATTGAGTTAGATTGCTCTGTAGCAGAAACGTAACTGTGCCGTTAAACTGGCGTACTCTGATTACAATCAACCGCGCTTTTTATTTTAGGTTTGAACAGGAATAAAATCTTTTGACAATTTTAGATTTTTCTCACATAATGTGAGGTCTTGAATTTGAAACAGATAAGACTAAAAATCTTAAACTTAAACGGTCAAAATGAGTAATTTTAAGTGACAACATGGATTGATCCTGCTTAAAATAAATTCTCATCAATTTTTAAAACTGGGTCAACTTTGAAGTGTCCCAACATTTGCTTTCCTAAAACATTTGCTTTTCTTAAACATTTGCTTTTCTTAAACATTTGCTTTCCTTAAACATTTGCTTTCCTTTAACATTTGCTTTCCTTAAACATTTGCTTTTCTAAAACATTTGCTTTTCCTAAACATTTGCCAAATTCCAACTCTAGGAGAAGAAAGATTTTTGCCTTTAATTTAAAAAGAGCAAACTTTTACAGAATACATATTTGAATTTTGAAATAGTGGAACCATTTTTTATGGAAGAGTACTGTGTGCATTTAAACTTAAAATCCATAAATTGGTGGAAAAACGAACCAAGGTCTGCCCATGTTTTTCTTCTTCGTATCATTTATATATTCCATTATAGACTACGCTGAACGCTGCCGATATAATTCAACCTGCAAGGTCGTCATAAGTACCATTCTATGAGGAGAAAACCAGTGTTACAAAATAAAAATAAAACTTTTATTTTTCATTTTCCATCTTGTTAATTATCACGCATAAAGTAGTAAAGTAGTATAATCATATGTTTTATTTTAAATTATAAAGATTAACACCACACAATATACAATATAAAATGTCCATTAACATACGTGAAATATGTAACTGATTATTATTAAAAAAATGTATAAGCTGGTGTAAATAAATGGAAGCTCGAAATATATGTATTACGTAAATTTCCGTAAATACATTGAAGGAGAACTATCTAATTATCATAATTATGATGGAGGCGAGGGGGGTGGAGGGGTACTTTTTCTATATATTGAATAGGAAAGTTTGAATACCGGAAAAGGGAGGAATAATGACGCAATAGATTGTTATTATAACTAACTGTTCCTGGTCAATGGTTGGGGCGGGATATAGATCTAGACTTCTAGGAAAAGTTGCATCAATTTTTAAGACTGGGTCAATTTTTAAGTGTTACAAAGCCTTAATTTGCCTCTAATTTTACATCACAAACACTTTTTTGTAGCCCTGAACATGTTTTTTTTTTAGAACTAAACAGCACCTGTTTATAGCTTCAAGTATTTGGCAAAATTTTCATGAATTTATTCCGCGAGAGCTTGTAGGTAACGTTTGGATCATTGTGGCTGAATATTTTAATATTGAGGCGGGATCTTAGTAATCAAGTAATGTCGAGATATTCAAAATGTCAAGATGTGATATGTCCTAAGCTAATATTTGCTTATTATCCAGCCAGGCCTGGGACAAAAAAAGTTTCCGCAGGGAAAATAAGGTTTTTAGCCGGGAAAATAATGTTTTCACTCGGGAAAGTAAAGTGTTCAGCCACTACAATAAAGTGTTCAGCCGGGACGATAAAGTGTTCAGCCGGGACGATAAAGTGTTCAGTCGGACATTACAGTGGGTTTTGAAAAATATATTTTGAGATCGATAAATTATCCTGATATTCTCATGGACAATAAGAGGCGCCATACAGGTAACAGTGTACAGAGTAAAACCTGAAACAAGAATTCTAATTTTTCAGTTTGTCTCACTAAACATGAAATTTTAGTTTAAAACATAATAAACTATATAAAAATGCCTATGCAAATTTAGCACACCTATCATGTAAGATATGATATATCAATTGACATTGTCAGAGGTGGCTTAAGGGGGGAGGGGGGAAAGGGGACGTTCCCCTATCTGGAAAATCAAGAAGGGGGTAACACTCCCCCGAAATGATATTGCTCCAAAACCAACTTTCTATTTCACAGTTTTATGGGTTCCCAATTGTTTTACCTTGTTGGATCTACCGATCTTGAGAACGGTCCTCCAATGGTGACAGTGTTTGCTATTATCTTGTCCTCCTGCTTCCTATCTGTGTCCTGTGTCCTTGTGTCCTGATATGTAAATGATGTTTTCTGTCCTGTCTCTACTCCACTGTAGGACAGGGTTACACTTGTCTCTAGGTTACTCTATAGAAAACAACATTTAGAATTAATATATTTTCTTTCATAGAAAATAAAAATTTTAATGATATGCAAATGTAGCTTAATTTTATAGCTGTGTGTTTTTTGTAGAGTTTAATGAAATGAAAACTGTAAAACAGGAAGCCGACATTAAAGTAATGCATTTGATATTTTTACAAAGCATTCAGATATTACAACCAATAATCATCAATAATTATTCGACATATTCGTATATAGTTGATATTTCATAATATTTTTTATTTTTTATGATCTGATAGTTACTTTTGAAAACGTTCATTCCTGTTTCGAGGATTTTTGATAATGAAGACGACATTTTTATATTTTCCAGGAATGTTCAAAAATCCTGCACCAGCGAAATATTATTTAAAAAAACAAAAATCAAAAATATTATGAAATATTAACTATATACGAATGCGTCGAAAAATAATCGATGTCTATTGTTTGTAATATCCAAATGATTTGTTTGGAATTGAATTGATTATTTTACGATCCGAGTTGAATGTTGCAACTTTCTGAATTTGTATGGACGCTACGTTCTTCAACATGAAACGTTTTTAGCAATTTTCTCCTTATAAACGCAACAGTTAGAAGTAAGATTAGTAGCGATCAAAAGCGCTTATTTTTCTCCGTAAGCCAATACCCCTTTTATTTTTGGCGAACACTCCCTTTAAGGTTTACTAAATAATACCATGATATATTTAAAAAAGACGAAATATTTTTCTACTTTCAAAAACCTGGTATTTTTAGTGGAACACACAGCACTATACAGTGGTCGGTGTTAATATCAATACAGTGAAGTTGACTTTTAAAGTTAAGGTTTTAACTTCTAACAATGTTTTTTTTTTTCAATTTACAAGTTTACAATTGTGAAGAAAGAGAACTGCTAACTGGTAGTTTCTCTTTGTTTCAATGTACGTTTATATTTATCCATGCAGTTTGAAAGCTTGGTAGAAATCAACATTTAAATCGAAGGTCGTTTTCTTTGTTTTGAAATTTATAACGACGACTGTGTGAAAAATCTCAAGTAAAATAATGTTTCTAAATGTATGTTCCTGTTGTAAATTGTTCAGGTGTTCCAGATGAGAGTGAAACTCTGGAACCTCCGTCAAATGAATCCCCAGTTTTGTATCTAAATTCAATAAATTAATTTTCTAAATTCAATAAATTAATTTTCTAAATTCAATAAATTAATTTTCTTAATTCAAGAAATTAATTTTCTAAATTCAAGAAATTAATTTTTTAAATTCAAGAAATTAATTTTCTAAATTCAAGAAATTAATTTTCTAAATTCAAGAAATTAATTTTCTAAATTCAAGAAATTAATTTTCTAAATTCAAG
>NW_019396477.1:23039-74001 GCF_000591075.1 Eurytemora carolleeae | reverse complement strand
AATTCAAGAACCAAAGGATTCAATTCCCTAGTTCACATCGAATATTTCTTGAAATTAGCGTACAGTCCCTATAATTTTCTTGTAATTTATAGCGTGTACAGTCCCTTTAATTTTCTTGAAATTAGCGTGTACAGTCCCTTTAATTTTCTTGTAATTAACGTGTACAGTCCCATTAATTTTCTTGAAATAAACGTGTACAGTCCCTTTAATTTGTCCGCCCCATGTGTTTACCTATAATATATCCTAGAGTTACATCGTCAGGAAACCAAAACTGGTTTCCAGACTCAACAAACTGTCTATCTCTAAACATTACAATTCTATATCTTATATATTTGGTTTATATTTTTATTAGACTTCATATTTCATTTATGTTTTTATTTGACTTTATATTTCATTTATGTTTTTATTTGACTTTATATTTCATTTATGTTTATATTAGTTTTCATATTTCATTTATGTTTTTATTTGACTTCATATTTCATATATGTTTGTATTAGACTTCATATTTAATTCATGTTTATATCAGTCTTAACATATGTTATTTATATTTTTATTTGACTTCATATTTCATTTATGTTTTTATTAGACTTCATATTTCATTTATGTTTTTATTAGACTTCATATTTCATTTATGTTTTTATTTGACTTCATATTTCATTTATGTTTTTATTAGACTTCATATTTCATTTTTGTTTTTATTAGACTTCATATTTCATTTATGTTTTTAATTGACTCTAAATAAAATAAAATTAAAGATTTAACTTTAACTTGAAGAATTAACTGGTCTTTCAAATTTTGGCTTGTGAACACAGAAACATTTGCCACGATTGGATTTTTTCACTTTAAGGCCTTTTCAATATTGGATTCACCCAACTCCGAACCAAGGTTATAATACCCCCCACCCCCCGTTTAGGGTTTTATAATCGAGACGTAATTTCAAGTGACCCTATCCATGCAAAGATGGCAATGCCCGATTTACAATGGTACCTTAAAACATTATCTGATCAATAATGTGGAAGATATTATTGTTTTTCTAGATTTGAAAGTGTTTATTCTTATAATTGTTTAGTGTTTTTCTGCACTAGATATGTGTGCAAGTCACTTTTGTAGAGATCTCAAAATTGAAATTTATCAGTTTTCAAAATTATAAAAATTGATATATTATTCATACTTGATCAGACAAAGCTTCCAAGGGTACCGTTGTGAATCAAGCAATGTCATCTGTTGATGCAATTTCACTTGAAATTACGGTTACAGTTTTTTTAAGGAGTAAGTTTACCCTGCGTGAGGCGCCATCTTAAGAGCTAGCACTCTTGACACACAAAACCCAGCTCCTCCAGTAGCAAACCAGAATGTGGTGTTCTAAATCAAGAGTTATGCAAATCAGTTGATATTTTTTCCAAATTGGCCGCATTTTTTAAAGGGAGTGTTTACCAATTTCAAAATATTCATAACAATCTAGTTAAACCGGGGGTTTAAACATGTGATTATGAATATTACACAGAACGAATTGAGTTTTCTAGCTTTCTTTGAGCGGTTACACCAGAACTGAGATTTAAAAACTGTTAAACCTGAGTTAAACCCGGTCTTAGCGTTAATTTACAAACGGAAGTAAAGCCTTAGCCAAGACATAAGGTTTAGGTAACAAATTCAACACAATACACAATACAAGTTATTAATAAAGAAATTGAGATCTTGCCACAAACTCTAATTTTTGATTTCCTATTTCTTTGCAACCCTCCCGGTGTAAATCTTTGTTATTTAAAGTTTGAAATATCTAAGGTCTGCGACATTGTGTTGAAATTATATAAGATTTAGAAAATTGGAGTTCACATGGCAAAGACTCAATAGTCAATATCTTTATTTAAAGTTTAAAGGAATTGAGTTTTTGCCACAAATTCAAATTTATAATCCAAATATTTTGGCAACGCCATGCTTTAACTCTTTGACATTTCAAATTTAGACTTTTTGATCTAACAGAATGTATAGTTTGAAATATCTAACCTCTGCAACTTCAGGCTGCAAAGATATAGGGATAAAAAATCAGAGTTTGTGATAAAAACTCAATTTCTTTGCTATATTTACACATCTAAGGATTCAAACGGTCCTCTCCGATTTATTGAATTCAGTCCCAGGCTTTTATTTTAGAATCTCAGCTCTGATATCATGTACTACAGTGAAACACTTAATAACGAATACATTGGAAGAATTTATCAAATGTCGTCTTGACAGTTTTTCAATGAGTTTTATACTATATTTCGTAAATTTCAGTATTTGTGAAAATAAATAAATAGCCATGAATATGCGGGAACAGTTTTAAAGAGTTCCATATAATCATTTAATTAAAAAACTAAATATCTGCAACATTCCCTTATCAGAAAGTGAAGAATACGACATTTGATCAATTCTTTCGATGTATTCGTTATTAAGGGTTTCACTGTATGTACTAATGTACCTTAGTTCCCTGAATATCTACAATTTGTAGCGGGGTAGCTGTACTAGTTCTACCAAGATATACAGGATCTCCAGGGTCAAACCTAAACACAACATTTTTTGGTTTCTTTGGGTGTGGGGACAAACATTTTTTCCTTGTGTTCTATTTCAAAAATTAGATTGAGTTAAAAAATTTAATTTGAAACTATATTTAAAAATAGTTTTCAGTTTCATAAATATGTTAAAATTTAAACACACACTCTAAGAAATGTCAAATTGTTATCTAACAAAATTTCTCGGAGCACCGGATCCGAATACATCAGCAAAGCAGAGCATCAGTTGTCACAGTTTGTTAGATGCAATTTATCATTCATTAACATTTGAAGAATCGAACTACTAAATTGAATTTGGTTCCGGTGATCCAAAAAATTTTATTAGATGAAAATTTGACATTTCTTGGAGTGCAGTAAGAACCAGGAAACTCTGGAATTGGAAGACGACTTTAAGATCACAATTTATAAAATAGTCCTTTTTGGTTCTATTTTGTAGTTCAATTAAATTTACCTCTTTAGTAGATGAACGAGAGCTAAAGGGTTTAAATAGTTATCATCGTCCATATGACACCACCAGCTAAAATAGAAGTACAGAATTGCATTAAAATAAAGCGGAAAAGGAATTGAGTCTTTGCAACAAACTATGATTTTCTAACCCCTATATCTGTGCAACACAATGTCGTAGGCTATACATATTTCAAACTATGAATTTTATTTGATCAAATAATCTAAGTTTTAAATATCAAATATCAAAGTTTGTGTCAAAGACTCAATTCCTTTGTCGTCATTTTTTTCTCCCAAAACAGTGATCAGCAGAATTACGCGGACGTTGATTTGTTTTTAATAAATCTGTTATACTAGAAACGTCGTTAAAGATTTTCTAGTTTAGAGCTGTTGAAACTCTACAGTGCAAAAACATTGCACACTTTCAAATTATAGGTATATCAACCGATTTTAATGTATTTGAGCAAAAGTCGCTGAACAACGGACCCACATAGATTCAGCCTTAAATTCATTAAAACCTGTTCCATGTGAAAATTTGAACTCTTCAGCGGCTTGTCTTATTAATTAAAAGATTTCACGATGAAAACTTTCGTTACGATTTGTTCAGGTTATCGCTTTAAACAATCCTGATTTAGAAACATGTAATTTAGAAACATCTTTCTTTCCAAATATTTATAGTGGATAGTTTAAGTTCATATTTTCAGTAATAGTAAAGTCACAAATTAAGAAATCGTTCACGGTATTGTTAATTTAAACAAACTTAAATCAAAGACTACAATTACTCTGTTTCATGTTCCTATTCTATGAATGAATGTGCACCTTGAATCACGTGTATACAGTCCTATTAGCAAAAAATCGTCATTTACCTCTTGTGAGATTTGAGAAAATATTCAAATTCTGCAGCCATCTTACAGCACAGAGAGAGCCTAAGAAAACACAGTGCAACAATTTTTTAAACTCTGCAGTGAGGTCGGATATAATGAATATAGCGAGAAGATTATGTAGTCATCGCGATAAGCAGAAATCTGTAGAATAAGAAGACGACATTAAAGCAATACCGAAGTGCAAATGATGTTATTGCAAAGAAAATAGCTTTACTAGATATTTATCAAATCAACTATTAAGTGAAATGGGTCTTTTTACACTGCACAACTGCTGTGCCTTATGCTCATTGGACTATATCGAGTCTCAGATCTTAAGTTTAAAAGTCGACTTCCTATTCCAGAGTTTTCTGGTTATCACTGTAAATAGTTCAATTCTTTTCAGACCTTTAAACAACTTTCATTTGAAATCTTACTTTATGCATAGAATCTTATCAAACTCTTGATTTTTCGAAATCACTCAATATGGGTTCAAAGGATTAAAACTTTAAGGGTGATTACGAATCAAAGGATTTAAGAACCAACAAATATAAACTAAACGGAACTATATATGTTTTAAAATTCAAGAAATATAAAACCAGATTTATGAATTGAAACCAAACGATACAGATCCCACAGAATTCAAGAACCAAGGGTTTAAAGAACCACCGGATTCAAGAACAAAAAAAATTTAAGAAACAAAGGGATTCTAGAACCATAGGATTTAAGAATCAAGAGATTCAAAATCAAAATAATCCAAGAACCAAGGAATTCTAGAACCATGGGATTCAAGAATCAAGAGATTTAAAATCGAAAGAATTCAAGAACCAAAGGATTCAAGAATCAAGAAATTCAAAATCGAAAGAATTCAGGAACCAAAGCTTTTAAAAACCAAGGGATTTAAGAATCAAAGGAATCAAGAAACAAAGGATTCAAGAACCAAAGGATTCAAAAACTAAAGAATTCAAGAACCTAAGGATTCAAGAACCACAGGATTCAAGAAACATATGATACAAAAACGAAATGATTCAAGAACCAAAATGGTTCAACCAAAAGATTCAAGAACCAAAGGAATCAAGAACACTTAAACGATTCAAGAACGAGAGGATTAAAAAACCAAAGGATACAAAAACCAAAGGATTTAGGAACCAAGGGAACCAAAACCCAAAGAATTCAAGAACCAAAGGATTCAAGAACCAAAGGATTCAAGAAACCAAGGAATCAAAAACAAAGAGATTCAATAACCAAGGGATTCAACAACCAAAGGTTTCAAGAACCAAAGGATTCAAGAATCAAGGGATTCAAGAACCTAAAGGATTCAAAATTTAAAGGATTAAAAAACCAAAGGATTCAAGAACTGAAGTATTTAAGAGCCAAAGGATTCAAGATCAAAAGGATTCAAGAACCAAAGGATTCAAGAGCCATAGGATTCAAGAACCAAAGGATTCAAGAACCTAAAGAATTAAAGAACGAAATGATTAAAAAACCAAAGGATTCAAGAACTAAAGTACTTAAGAACCAAAGGATTCAAGTTACAAAAGGATTCAAGAACCAAAGGATTAAAAACCAAAGGTTTTTAAGAGCAAAGAATTAAAAAACCCAAGGTTTTTTTAAAACCCAAGGATTAAAGGATCGGAGATGTTTTAATATGAAGGATCCAAGATCCAAGATTAATGAATAAATGTAAAATAACTCTTGATAGTACATGTAGTGATCCGTAGAACAGTTAGTATACACTAGATTGTTTCCTGTCCTTGATTGTACCTGTAGTGATCCGTAGAACAGTTCGTGTTCACTAGATGGTTTCCTGTCCTTGATTGTACCTGTAGTGATCCGTAGAACAGTTAGTATACACTAGATTGTTTCCTGTCCTTGATTGTACCTGTAGTGATCTGTAGAACAGTTAGTGTACACTAGGTGATTTCCTGTCCGGTTCTTTAAATACTTATCTTCACCCTCTAATATCAAAACAAATTAAACTTTACGGACATTGAAAGGGACAGTGATCGTAATTTAAAGGATTCTCTACAAAAGTGACTTAAAATTACAACGAAAGTCCCTTTAAAGGGATTGTTCATATTTAGTTAAAGTGAGAGTTATAGAAAATAATGAGTCAAAGCAAAAAAAAATTTAACATTTTCCATATAATATATTATGTGCGGTTTTTATGTCCTTTTGTTTATTTTTACAAAGTTTTAAAATATCTACATTTTTTTAAGGTTAGGTTAAAAATGTAAAGAATACCAACAAATTCTTTACATAACTTATTCATTCAATTTTATTTTATTTTGATTTCCTGGAGATTCATAATCTGTAAAGAACCATGTCTAAAAAAAAAATTTGGAAATTATTTAATTTTACTTTTCTTTTTTAAAAGAATTTAAATTGAATGATCTGAAAGGGAAATTATGAAGAACTTTTTATTAAAAACAATATAACACTATTATATTAATAAAAAGGAAAAACTAAAAGCTCAAAAAGTTTAGAATAAAAAATGAAAAGTATTTTTCGAATAAGTTTAGTTTATTTAATAACCTGTTCTCTAAGTAAGCTGGCCCATGTCTCCAAAAGAATTATAAGCCGGGGGTAGTGATACCTNGTCTGTCTTGTCTGTCTTGTCTGTCTTGTCTGTCTTGTCTGTCTTGTCTGTCTTGACTTACTTTTTAGTAGTTTTGACTGAAATGAAAATGTTGTTAATGAAATGTTGTACAGGAGCCAGGGAAAGGGACAAAGATTGAACAGCTGATACTGGCTCGGCACCATGTCTAAACCAAATAAACGACTAAAACATTTTGTATTTTTATGAATTTTCTTATTTTATAAAAAAAACTGAGTTTTGGCCACAAACTCATATTTTCTAATCCCTACATATTTGCAACCCAATATAGTAGACCTTTGATATTTCAAACTATGAATTCTGATAGATCAACTAATCAAAGTTTGAAATATCAAAAGTTTTCATCAACAGGTTGCAAATATAAAGAGATTCGAAAATTTGAGTTTTGGCAAAAACTGAGTTACTTTTTCTTTAATGAAAGTATCTACATCAATCTAATGTAGATACTTTGCAATGTCTCACATTGAATTTGTAAAACAATTTACTATTTTTGTTGTTTTCATTAAAAATTATATTCAAAATTTTAAATAAATGTATTTAAGTGATTAATTAGTTATGCACAAACCACCAAATTTGTTAAACCACTTGACCAATAACTAATAAGAGATGAATAATGTATAAATATTATAAACAAACGAAATAAACTTTTCAAGATCGAGTTCAGCTATTTAACCCTATAAAGGCTGGGGGGTCTGAATCTATATATGCGCCCTCCCCCCTATAAAAAGGCCTTAGAGAATAGGTATAGGGTTGAAATGCATGTTCATAGCCCAATTTTTCATGGCCAGCTCAAAGAAAAAAAAATTAAACCGATAACTTTAATAGTTTGGGTGCTTGGGAGAGTGGAAAAAAATGCCTAAAAAAGGGTCAAATAAATGAAAAAAATATTTTTTTGTTTTAAACAAATATTAAAGTGTGACACATGTTTCTACGGGCATTTTCAAGGGCTTTTTAAAGAAATAGTTTTTAGATCTGTAGCTTTAGTCACAAAGAGGTTATGGGCTATTTTAGTTTTTTTCAGCCCTGTACCCTACCTTATAAATCAAAAAAGATTTCATATTTTTATTCAACTACAAAGCTAGTTTGTGTATAGGGATCCGGATATTTAGTTTGTGTATAGAGATCCGGATATTTAGTTTGTGTATAGGGATCCGGATATTAAGTTTGTGTATAGGGATCCGGATATTAAGATTGTGTATAGGGATCCGGATATTAAGTTTGTGTATAGGGATCCGGATATTAAGTTTGTTAATAGGGATCCGGATATTAAGTTTGTTTATAGGGATCCGGATATTAAGTTTGTGTATAGGGATTCGGATAACGTGTTCTCAGTCGGTTTTATGTAAATAAGCAACAATTACTAAACAGTAAATTCACAATTCAGACTCTGTTTCCAATTTTTTACTTTTTTTTTGACAAAACTGTGTCCATAATGTCCTAATACATCACAGTAGTTTTAATTGATTTAGTGCTAGCAATGGACCAAACCTCTGTAGAGTAAAAAAAATATGTTAGTTCAACATTTATTGAAAATATATTTCGGTCTGGGTGGACCCTCGTCAGTTTTTGATATTGTTTCTGGCATGAAGATAGTTAAAATTTATTTATTTACACTAATAAGCGATCATTCAGTGAGAAAACGAAAGAAATAGATGAAAAATGTAGGATAACTTTGAGAACGAACGATATCAATTTTATTAAAAATATTGAAGAAGAAAAGACGAAATTTGTCGTTCAAGAACGAGGAACGAATGAAAGGGAAAAAAAACGAACTCGCCCATCTATAAAACTGTGAACCCAAATTTCTAAAATGTACTTACATATCTAATAAATCAGGTCGTAATACACTGTTGGTGTATATATGTATAGGGGTCAACTGGGGTTCAGGGGACTGTGTATTTAACTGGACTCTATAGAAAAGGAAAATTTGATAAACATATTTTAGAAATCATAATCCGATTCACAACGGTACCCTTCAAACCAACATCAGATGTATAAAGCGGAAGCCGGAAGGTGTAATTGATATTATTGCCTGAACAGTGCATGTTTTATATATATTTAGGTATGAATATATTTCTTCTCAATTTTCCTGTTCCAAATGTAAGGTATAGCAGTGCCGAGAATAAAAACTGAAATAACCACAAACACGAGCAAACTTTGCCGCCGTACTGATATTAGCAACAATAAACTTTTTTAATTGGTTTTATGATTTTTTTTTGTAATTTAATCCGAGCTTGGAAATCTTGTTAATCTCGACCTTTTGTTAATCTGAAGATAAATTTAATCTATATTCGATATCCCGTATGGCACACTGTCAGGGGTTAAAGGGAGCTTTAAACAGGGGGGAAATAACTAATAGGAAGATATGGAAAGGTATTGTTTCTTTTAAAATCCTCAAATTAATAGTGGCCAAAGTGGATATCGGGATAAATCGCTGAAAGTTCCTAGCTCCGATCAATTGAAAAATTTAAATAAAAAAGATTTATTATTGTTTTCCTGATTTGAAACATCGTATCAACATTTCAAAGTTTGATTTTCTAACTGAGAGAGATTTATTTTCAACCAGAGCTGACAAACAGTTTCTTTCGACTTTTTACTTTTACTTATAATTTTTAGAAATCTTAAAGATTCTGTAATTTTTCCAGAATTGTAAAAAAAAAATTTTTTTGATGAATTAAAATAAATCTCATTTTCCTTTGTCAGGTTTCTCGAGAAGTTTGTTGTGAAAAATATTTTTCAGATCCTTTCGTTCTAGTTCAGCAGACTCACAGTTGGATTGCTTCATGTTATTCGAAATACTGCAATACATTAATAAGTCATTTTGTATAGTTTTGTTGTGTTTTGACAAACCTCTCATTGTTCAATCGCATATCGTTTTAGTAAATGAGCACTGGTCTAGCTAGAATTAACATATTTAAACTCTATCTTGGGGAGAGGCAGGTTCACCCCCTCTGTAGTTTTTTCTTCATAATTTAAAAATAAATTAAACTAATTAACTTTTATGTCTAACAATGATTAGGATTTGAATAGTTGGACTAGTGATCTACAAGAATCACTATACATTATCTCTCTAAGAACAAAATCATTTCACCCCCCTGATCCTGATCCAAAAAAAGTCCAACTTGGAAAAGCTTTTAAATTTTAAAAACATTTGAACCATATGTAATATATATATTTGAATATTTAGAGTTTGGTTTAGTAACACCCTTCCAATATAATAGAGTTTAGTTATAGTTAGACCATTCCAATATAATAGAGTTTAGTTTAGTTAGACCCTTTCAATATAATAGAGTTTAGTTTAGTTAGACCCTTCCAATATAATAGAGTTTAGTTTAGTTAGACCCTTCCAATATAATAGAGTTTAGTTATAGTTAGACCCTTCCAATATAATAGAGTTTAGTTTAGTTATACCCTTCCAATATTATAGAGTTTAGTTTAGTTAGACCCTTCCAATATAATAGAGTTTAGTTTAGTTAGACCCTTCCAATATTATAGAGTTAAGTTTATAGAGTTTAGTTTAGTTAGACCCTTCCAGTATAATAGAGTTTAGTTTAGTTAGACCCTTCCATTATAATAGAGTTTAGTTTAGTCAGACCCTTTCAATATAATAGAGTTCAGTTTATTTAGACCCTTCCAATATAATAGAGATTAGTTTAGTTAGACCCTTCCAATATAATAGAGTTTAGTTTAGTTATACCCTTCTAGTATAATAGAGTTTAGTTTAGTTAGACTCTTCCAATATTATAAAGTTTAGTTTAATTAGACACTTCCAATATTATAGAGTTTAGTTTAGTTAGACCCTTCCAATAATATAGAGTTTAGTTTAGTTAGACCCTTCCAATATAATAGAGTTTAGTTTAGTTAGACCCTTCCAATAAAATAGAGTTTAGTTTAGTTAGACCCTCTCAATATAATAGAGTTTAATTTAGTTAGAGCCTTCCAATATAATAGAGTTTAGTTTAGTTAGACCCTTCTAATATAATAGAGTTTAGTTTAGTTAGACCCTTCCAATAAAATAAAGTTTAGTTTAGTTAGACGCTTCCAACATAATAGAGTTTAGTTTAGTTAGACCCTTTCAATAAAATAAAGTTTAGTTTAGTTAGATGCTTCCAACATAATCGAGTTTAGTTTAGTTAGACCCTCCCAATATAATAGAGTTTAGTTTAGTTAGAACCTTCAATATAATAGAGTTTAGTTTAGTTAGACCCTTCCAATATAATAGAGTTTAGTTTAGTTAGACCCTTCCAATATAATAGAGTTTAGTTTAGTTAGACCCTTCCAATATTATAGAGTTTAGTTTAGTTAGACCCTTCCAATATTATAGAGTTAAGTTTAGTTAGACCCTTCCAATGTAATAGAGTTTAGATTAGTCAGACCCTTCCGGCCATTATAATAGATTATAATAGAGTTTAGTTTAGTTAGACCCTTCCATTATAATAGAGTTTAGTTTAGCCTTTGAAACGTCGTGTTTACTTTAAATCAAGTTATGTTACCGAAAGTGTCGCTTTGCTTTGCTATAAGCATGCTTATAATTTTATGAAAAGGTGAAATTATATTTAGTTTTAGGTTGACTTACAGAACATGTTTGCTAAAATAATTAGTTGATATCATAGCTTTAAAATAAACTTTGAAAAATCGACATTTCTTCCTTATTTTTTATCTGATATTTTTGTTAAAAAGTTCCATGAAAAGGCAACCAGTTGCTTCTGTGGAAGTCTGTTTTTGTAAATAACAAATACTTGAAATAAAAATAAAAAAGTTAGAGAAACCCCAAAAAAATTTCTTGCAAATTGGATTCTTGCAAACTAAAATTATTTTAGAAAGGATGAAATGCTTGACGCTTCAAGTCACTCATTAAAAAGTTCAATTCACATTTTAAACCTTTGTATGATCAATACTATGAAAGATTTTGTCGTTTTTCTAGATTTAAAGGCGTTTAACTCTGATAATTTCTGCAGTAGAATTTTTACAGAGAAACACATGAAAATAATCAGTTTTCAAAATTGTAAACATTGATATCTAATTCAAACTTTATTTTACAAATCTTTAAAGGGTACCGTTGTGAATCAGGCATTGTCACCTTTGCTTGGATGCGTCACTTGAAAATACGCTTATAGTCCCTTTAAGTAAAATTGTCCCTAGAGGTTAGTTAAATAGAATTTAAGTGTTCAAATTATATTAAAGCATTCAGTTTTATACATGCGAACTTTAACTTTGGAAGCCACTAATTTTCCTGTACTTTGATAGCTCTAACTGTTTGCTTTTCACAAGTGGAAAGAGTTAGGTTATTTGCTAAATGTTCTTATGTCAACCTTGGCATTAAATACGTATTATTATACTGAAAGTTGTCATAAAAAATGAGTTATTATTAATTATTTCCTAAATACGTGACATTTACACCCAAATATTCTCCCGTCACAGTTACTCTGAAACAAAAATGTTTGTTTTTATTGTATTCTACTTTTTTTTTATTACAATATCTAAAAAAATTTTCTCTTTCATTTTATATTTGAAACTTTATAATACCATTTATAGATTCTATTTCAACTGGATTTTTGCCATTTGCTACAAACTCTGATTATTTAAACCCTATTTCTTTGCAACCCGACGTAGAACTTTGATATTTAAAATTATAAATTGTGTTAGTTCAAATTAACCAAGTTTGAAATATCAAAGGTGTGTACGTCATCAGGTTGCAAAAAATTGGATTTTGAAAATTTGATTTTTTTGTATGAATATTTCTAATTTTCGTAAGTCACATACATTGTATGTAATGTTTCGAATATATGTAATTGCACTCTGATGGATTCCTTTTTTTTCGAAAAAAAACATTCATATATTTTTAGTTGTATACATAAAAAAGTTAAAATGCGTTTTTTACCTTTATTTCATTAAGTTCGACCATAGCTGAGATTTACATTGTTCTGAAATAACTTTTGGGATTGTTAAAAACAGACATCAATGATATTTAAGGGACTTTAGACCTAATCCTATACGGCCTTGGCATGTCTGATTCACAACTGAGTAATAAAAACCAGATCCCCCCCCTCTAAATCCCATGTTTGATGTCCAAATATGATAAATGATACATCATTGATAAAGCTCTTATGTTCTACTTTTAGAATCTGCAAAAACAATTGCATATCTTCAAAAATTGAAATTTTTTTTGGCAAAATCGAATTATATAGTAAAAATGTTTGCAAAAACTTAATGTCCAAAAAATTATAGACTGTACATTTAAAAAAGCCCTGGACTATACCATTTCAAATATGCAAACTATTTTGCAAAATCTCTAATATGTCTGTCTTGTCTGTCTTATTTTGCAAAATCTTCTAGCAGGGTTAAGACGATATCTTCCTCATTGTTACTCAGATGAAGCAGCGATATAAAGTCCCTTTTCTCACTTTATATCCCTTTTATATAAAAAAGTATCCTCTCAACCAAATCTATGTTATTTCCTTGAACCCCTGTCTGAAACTGAGGTTGTCTTGTCAAAGTGTAAACCAGTCCTTCTCCCCTCTACTTTCAGCTCGGTTTAATTAGTTCAAATTCAAGATAAGAGAGGGCGCAGATGGTGACAGGGGGAAATATATACATTCTTCTCTTAAGTAGACAGGGGGATGGGGAGAGGGGGGGGGGCAGGACAGGGTGCGGGGAGGGAGTGTTGTTATGTTTATATATTTTTCTACTTATGCTGTTTGTCTGTAATAGCAATTTTTTTTTAAATAAAAACGATGTCGATATGGCTAAAAAAATGAAGATCAAGGGACCCCCCCTCCCCCGGCCCGGATAACCCAGCCTTACGGTTAACCATTTTCTGTTAATATTTAGTCCATGTTAATCTGAACAGGGTTTGATATTTGTCTGTTTATGTAACTATGGTCGTTGGTTCATCAGTCTGTATTATCTTTTTATATAGTTTATCTTTGTTTACATTTGCTTTCTGCATCATCTATGCAGTTTCATTTATCTTTATCAATTTGTTTGTTTTTCAAATTCAATCTGTTTGGTAAATCGATTCTTTTATCTATTTGTTTGGTTTAATATATTTGTCTATTGTCTATCTATGTTGTATTGGTGAACGATATGTATATCAATCTATATCTATATCTGTATATCTTTTTGTCTATTCATCTATTTATCTAACTGTCTATTTCTCTATATGTATATCTTTTTGTCTACTTATCTATCTATCTATCTATCTATCTATCTATCTATCTATCTATCTATCTATCTATCTATCTATCTTTTTATCTATCTATCTATCTATCTATCTATTTATCTATGTATCTATCTATCTATCCATCTATTTGTGGGTATGTTTTAATCTATATTCGGTATCTCTTGGTAAACGGGTCTCGAACCTTCGTTAAAATTCTTCAATATATTGGTAAATGCAGATACTAATGCGACTACAACTACTCATTGCATGGGAAATACCTCATAGGCGCAACCTGATGCGGGTCCGGGAGGGGGGGCCTTTTCGTACGTTTCCAATTATCCCTTTATTTGGATCTCAAATCTCACAAAAATGTCTCCCCCCGGCCTTCCATATGATCTCGAAAAAATAGTATCTAGTATGCATTTGCATACTCAGTATAACTCGTATGCTATGAGTTTATCAAATAAGATTTTGTAAGAAACAAACATTTAGAAAAATATAACATCCAATTATGAAAGTAAAAAAGAAGAAGTTTAAATTTTTGGACTATGTTTGGTGTACACCCTGTAACAGTTTATTACACGGTATGTCTTATATTACAGGGTGACAAAGGGGTATTATCAAATTTAGAGAGAGGTTAATGTAGAGCTGGTAGGTGTTAAGAGAAGGAACTGTGTATGATTATACCCCCTCCCCTCNGTGTCCTAGTTGAGGCATTGATAGCTCAAGATCATGTCTCAAAGTTGAGGCATTGATAGTTTAAAAGATGTGTCCTAGTTAAGGCATTGATAGCTCAAGATCGCACCCTAATTGAGGCATGGATAGTTAAGTGCTTGTGTCCATTTAGACATAAATAGCTGATTGCGCCCATTGGTTTGGTGCTAATCAATTTTGAGCTTGTGTCCGTGTAGACATTGATAGCTGATGAGATGGTGTCCGGGTTTAGGCATTGTATAGCTAAGTAAAACTGAATTGCACCTGAATAGATACGGGTTTGAGAGCAGTTTATGGAGTATGGTTTTTACTACAACCCATCAATCCCCGGAGAAAAATTGATTAAGTGTCGATTTTGCAGAACTTTGTTTTGTAAGTTCGCATATTATAAGTTTAAAATCCTGATTTCGTTATCATCTATTTGAAAAAATATCGAGAAACCAAATTAAAATACAACTTGAAATAAGTTTGATTTAAACCATTTCTTATTGGTGTATGCGATATTTTTGTCATTAAAACAATATTAAGATTTCGATTTCTGTTATTAACATTTTAGCATCCGATGGGTTCGCTAGGGATGATTGTTTAAAAAAAAATAAAAAAATAATCTAAATATGTTTTCCAACACACAAATCATTTCAAGAATCGATAAATATTTTGCAGCCTTAAAAACAAAGATAAAAACAGGATATTAAAATTTTTAAAGTGTACATGGATAGGGTTACGCAAAAGTGTAAGTAAGTTGGTGAGGTGAAGCTAATGTGTTGCGACACTTTAGGGTTGATATGGTCCGGAAATTGCCACTTTTAAAAGCTGTCTGGATTGTTGTCATCTATTTTCCCAAAGGTTTTTCCGAGGGTGACTTCCCAATTCAGAATTTCACAAGTGGCAACTTCCCAAAGGTTAGGTCAGGCCTTCTAATGCGCCACAGGCTGCCATGAGCGCCGAGCAGCTAGGATGGGCTAGGAGACCGAGCGCTGCANAATACCCTTGGAAGGTTGCAACTTGGGAAAATACCATTGAAAGGTTGCAACTTGGGAAAATATCCTTGGAAGGTTGCCACTTGGAAAATACCCTTGTAAGGTTGCCGCTAGGGGAAATACCATTGAAAGGTTGCCACTTGGGAAAATATCCTTGGAAGGTTGCCACTTGGAAAATACCCTTGGAAGGTTGCCACTTGGAAATACCCTTGGAAGGTTGCCGCTTGGGAAAATACCATTGAAAGGTTGCCACTGGGAAAATATCCTTGGAAGGTTGCCACTTGGAAAATACCCTTGGAAGGTTGCCGCTTGGGAAAATACCATTGAAAGGTTGACAATTGGGAAAATATCCTTGGAAGGTTGCCGCTAGGGAAAATACCAATGAAAGATTGCCACTTGGGAAAATATCCTTGGAAGGTTGCCACTTGGAAAATACCCTTGGAAGGTTACCGCTAGGGGAAATACCATTGAAAGGTTGCCACTTAAGAAAATACCCTTGGGAGGTTGCTGCTTGGGGAAATACCCTTGGAAGGTTGCCGCTTGGGAAAATACCCTTGGAAGGTTGCCGTTTGGGAAAATGCCTTTTGGAAATTGTCTAATTAACATCTCTGGATCTTTGTTCCACTTGTAGTTTAGGATTATCATTTTGTTTACATTGCATTGGTCTTCCTATTGTTTTTTCTTTTGTTAACATCAAAAGTTAATCTAATCAGTAATCACATGTATAGGTTTTCGATTAAAACAGATTATTGATAAAAAATTTATTAAAGCTGCTATTTCAGGTTATACATACATACAGTGACTCTACAAATAAAATCTTAAGACACATGTGATGTTTAAAATTTACACTAAATATGTTTTTTGAAAATACCAAAAATAAAACAGGCTGTCCCATGCATAAATACAAGGTTTGAATAGCGATTTTTAATTGAATAGATCATTTGAGATAAAAAGCAAAAGCTGGAAGTTATAATACTAGCTTTATTGTCAAGTTTTCAAATTTCAAGTCAGAACGGTTTTATTTGAAGAAAAAAATAGCCTTTTTTCATATCAAGTTTAGAAACGTATTATTCAAAACTGTTGGAAAATCAAGGTTCCTTTTATTTAATTGAAAACATTCCTGAATCCAACTAAAAAATAGACAAAAGAAAATATAAGAAATCCTCCTGGTAAAATCAATTTTCCAGTAATAACCAGACCATTCAGAATCCTCATATTCTTTTTCTAAATAATACTAAATAAAATATCATTTTCTTAATCATTTATAAATTAATCATAGTTTTTAAAGGAGAGATAAAAATAGCATTGGAAATGAGTTCAGTTAACAAGTGAAAAATTAACAGTTGTGTCTGTTACAAACAGTTTTATTTATTAAGACAGACTTCTTGTTGGACATTTTTAATAACACTTAGCTTAGTTTAGGTCAAATTAAGCATAACAAAAACAAAATTGTACACATTATTCGTCAGATTTAATAAACAGTGAGAAGTAGCTGAGGTAAGTTGAACTACTAATCTAGTGCACTTCTTTCCATATTAGAAAATTAGTTCACTATCCTCTCTAGTTCAACTAATGTTCTTTATTCATAAATACTGTCCCTTAGCACTATTAAAGACTTTACTGAAAGAGTCTGTAAGCGTAATTTCAAGTAACCCTCCAAACCCTGAAAAATAGCAATGCCCGATTTACAACAGTACCCTTAAACCTTAATTTGATCAAAAATGGGGAAGATAACTTAGCTTTTATGAGTTTAAAATTCTTTATTTTTAAATTCGCAAGTCACTTCTTCAGAGAAACTACAAAGGTAAATAGACAGTTTAAGTAAACAAAAACATGGATATCTAATTCATAAACTTGATTAGACATCACTATTAATGGAACTGTTGTAAATCGGGCATTGCCATTTTTGCATGGAGGGTCTCTTACTGTCCCATTAAAAAGGTCCAGTACCTGATTAGACTTTCTGATGACATGAATGCAGGTGTGGAGGAGAATGATGATAAATGGATAAACAAAGGTCACAATCATCCAGATATCAATCATCTTTATATAAACTGTATTCGGCAGGGTGTTAAAAGTTGCAATAAACAAGGATGCGATCGTCATCAAAACAGAAGCATTTATTGAGATGATTGCTTCGAACATTTCTTGTCCTATGAAATGGTTTGTAAGTTGGTTAATGATGGTTAGTATTACTGTTGGTAGGTAGGTGTTTAGAACTATAGGAACCACATTTCTTTTAAATTTCAGGGAAACTTCAACAGTCTTGGCTCTGTGATTTGAATCATATCCGATAAGAGTGGATTCCAAGGTTATGGTGTACGTTGAATAGGTTGAGAACAAAAGTGATGTGTTTACATTAAAATCAATCAAATCTGGTCTGGATGTTTGTGGAGTTATCCTGATCGAGCAGGTTTGGTAATCAAATGGATAATAAGCAAAATCAAACAAGCAGAGAAAATCCATTGTGTAAAAGTTATCTTTAGATATCACTACATCCATACCGTCGTAGTAAAAATCTTGTACTAATTTAGATGAATCTTTCGGCTGGTGGGTTTCATTGAGAAGTTTCAAATACATAAGACTAGTTGGTTCTCCAGCTTGTTCTGCAGATGTTAAAGTTGTTTCTGCGTTTAAGAAGAGAAAGTTAGGAACCCAGATATTCTGCCATTCCTCTAGTTCTAAGAGGTTAGAACTCCAGTTTCTGTGAACATTTAAAAAATAAACCCTGTTGTCTTGCCATTCAGTTTTTATTTCAAATAATAAAGACAATTTCATATTATTGATATCCATGTTTAACACATGTTTGATCCATATCGTCATGTTAAGTATTGTTATCTCTTCATTCGCAGCATTCGGTGGAACAACTTTGTTGTATCCAGTTTTTAATTCAATATGCTTGCAATCAGCTTCATCGGACTTATCCTCACATTCGAACAAGATGTGATTACATCTCTTCCATTTAGAAATACATTCACCATCCCTGCAACTAAACTCAGAATTATTGCACGCATTTAAATTCATCCATATAACCTTGTCGTCATCATATTTCCAGTCCCATGTACCGATTGGAAGATCAGGCGTACACGTTTCATATTTGTATTCTCCATTCAGGAAGGTCCATTCGTATTTATTTTCCTCGGGCTCATACTCACTTGTGATAGTAGTCCCATAATAGCCTTGAAAGTAATATTGGTCCCTGGTTAGATGTTCAGCCATGTTCATGATAAAAGCTTCCTCTTCAAACTGATGTCCTTGGAAATGAAATTTTGGAACCTCTTTGATGTTACAAGCTGTGATTGCATCAGAGTTGCAGGGATAGTCGTTAAGTTGGTTTGAATACACGCCAGGGATCACTGCACAGTTTTCAGATTCATTTCCATTTGGTTCTCCCCATCTCCAGATCAACCTAGAGGAAGTTACAAACCAATCCCCTGATAGTGCTCTAAACTCTCCTTCCACCTTGAAGTCCGTATACCCAGACCAGATCGGATCATCTCCTGGGATGTTTATGTCAAATGTGTAAGTATTTGCAACTGAATCGTTAAAGGTGTAAATTTCTGATCTAAACTTTCTACACGCTTCAATGGATTGATGGAAGGTTCGTTTATTGGGGAGAAATTTGACGCCTGGGGAAGAAGCTCGACAGAAGGCTTGAAGATTCATAGTTTTCAACAAGATGTTGGTTTGGTTCCTGTAATCATCTATCTGACTCCAGGATATGAGGTTACCCCCAATATCTCCGTGTATGCAGAGAGTCCAGTTAATCATTTCAAGATCTTGAATGTTACATGAAATAAAAAAGTTTTGAATAGATGCAGACTTTTCAAATTATGAGAAGTATTTGCCACAAACTCAGAAATCCATATCTTTGCAACCCGGATCATAAACTTTTAATATTTCTATGATCCATTGGTCTAAGTTTGACATATCAAAGATTTACACCATCAAGTAGCAAAGATAATGAGCTATGCAATTTGAGTTTGTGCCAAAAACTCAATTCCTTTTAGTGCTTTGTTTTCTTTTGCCAATCCGTTATATATTTTACAGAAAATTCAGATACCAAGGTTTTTTAATTTTCACATTGGTGACAGTATATTTAAAGGACTGTTATGTTGACAGTGGATTTAAAGGACTGTTCTATTAACAACTATTGTTTGCACCCTTTCAATCAAATCTTTTTCACCATTTCACCATTTGGGGGGGGGGGAGTTTCCCCCCTTGTGTTTTTTTTCTAAATAACTCAAAAAACAGCCTACATTAGCTCTTCATTTCTTCAACATCTTTCAAAAAAAAAATTTAAACGTAAGATTAGCTACAGGGCTAAAATTTATATATTTGATAATCCCTTGAAAAATAGATTTGATAACATGTGTCAAATGTTAATATTTGTCAAAAGTAATAATAATAATTTTTGGAAACATTTCCGACGTACTTTTAAAACTTTTTCCAAATCCTACCTTTAGAGGTCTATTTTTTTAATGAATAGGCCTTGAAAAGTTGGACTATATACATTTATCACACTGCCCNTGCTATATATGACAAAAATATCACAATCCGGATAGGGTTAAGAAACTAACCTTGCAGAGCACTGCTCCAGACATTAATGTCTGATATTGCATGATCATCTTCTTCCAGAATGTTCATTGTCAGGTTATCAGTTGTAATAACAGTGGCATTGAGAAGATGTTCGTCAACAATGTCTTTGACTAATTCTCCATCACTATTTATCAAAAGATTAGCTGTTTAACTAAATAAAGCAGAGGCCGAATTTAAAGAATTTGGGCCGCGGAATAAATATGGTTGGTTCCACTTAAAATTGTATTCAATTTTTCAAAATTTAAGCCGACGCACAATTTAAACCGGTTTTTGGCGGATTTAAGCCGTGGCTCAAATTCATTCAATTTTGACACAGGTTTCATTACAGAAAGTATAGGTTTCAATGCCAAAATGAGATAGTTTTGAAAGATTGACTTTTTTTTAAATTAAGAAATGTTTAAATGTTTTTTTTCAACATGATTTTCAACTTTTGAGAGGGATAATTTTATCGATTAGATGCCTCGCATGTCAAAGAAACTGAGCTTTCCTCGCAAACTTGAATTTGGCTATCCCCATATCTTTGCAACCTGATGATGTGAACTTTCTATCCTATTTTATCTAACAGAATTCATGGGTTTGCGACATTGGGTTGCTAAGATATAGGGTTAGAAAATTCAAGTTTGTGGTAAAAGCTCAGATTTTTATTTGAGACGGAAACAAAGCATATGCGCTATAATACAGTGAAACCCTTAATAACGAATACATCGAAAGAATTCATCAAATGTCGTATTCTTCACTGTCAGATAATGAAATGTTGTAGATATTTAGTTTTTTAATTAAATGATTATATGGAGCTCTTTAAAACTGTTCCCGCATATTCATGGCTATTTGTTTATTTTCGCAAATACTGAAATTTACGTATTATAGTATAAAACTCATTGAAAAATTGTCAAGACGACATTTGATAAATTCTTCCGATGTATTCGTTATTAAGGGTTTCACTGTAGTACATGATATCAGAGCTGAGATTCACTGTAGTTTATTTGCATCTTTTTTCCCTGACAATCTTCAACCTCAAAGTTTTTAGTTCTAAAAAGAAAATCTTCATAATTTTAAACCTGCATAACTTAAAATATTTTGTTCTTTTTTCTAAATCATAATTTCTTTTTGACGTTTTTTCATACAGGGTGTCCCACGAAACATGATAGCTGGTGAATAATTTTAAATGTCTTTTTTCACATACTTTATTAGATTCTAACGACTTTTTGCAGTTTATTTCTTTAAAAAAATTTTTACTCGTATATATTTTACTATGAAATAAATTTTACTATGATGTAACTGTCATATAAATATATAATTTATGTAAGAAAGTCTCGGGGAAAAAGTTTCTGGAAAAAAACCTGGAAATAAAAACTTTGGAAAAAAGTCCGAATTTTCTCAAGTCCTTGGAAAATATGTCACTGGAAATAAAGTCCTGTGTTTTGGATTCCATGGGACTTTTTTTCCTGAGACTTTTTAATGAAAGGACTTTTTTCCATAGGACTTTTTTAGTGTGAAATTTTAGGACTTTTTTCCGGAATCTTTTTTTCCAAGGAATTATTTGGCGGTTACCTATAAATAATGTTATTAGTCTCTTTAGTATCAAAAAACTTATCAAATGATTGAAGAAGACATTTTAAACTGTTCTCCAACTGTCATGTTTCGTGGGACACCTTCTATATAAATTGGACCAGTATTGTTTACTAATCATAACACTATCATTATTAGTTTTTAGACACAAATTTTCTTTTTAAAGAAAAGATTCAAGATTTTTTATTTTTTTTATTTTTAAAGTTTTGATTGAAGAATTTATTTTCCCTATGGACATACAAATGCTGTGCCAGGTGATAGGAGACAAATCTGCTCGAAACAGTTCACTCTAAAACAATTTTAATCAAGATTCAAATTAGATTTTTTTTAAATCTCAGCATAAGAAGAATATTTATATGCTATCTATTATTTTAAACTATAATGAACTCTGTACAAGTTTGAAATATAAAAAAAAAGATTCTCATAATTTTTGTTCCTTCAGTTCCATCATGAAATCTAATTAATGTTGAAAAAAAAACAATAAAAAACTTTTTACTTTTGACTTTAGTGTCTTTTTCTTTCAGGATTTTTATTTCTGGATTGAAAGAGGATTTGTGTTTTTTTAGGTGCTCGTTTTTCAGTAGTTTATATGGCCCCTCTATAAAGATCCAGAAAGCTATAAAAAATGTGCGGGGTTTCCTTATTAACTCACATACACATATTTGTACTATAGTTAGGGCCTGGCGTCGTTCCTGAGGAACGAACGTTTTCATGAGAACTAACGTTTCATGAGAACTAGCGTTTAAAATCAGGAACGCGTTCTTATTATCAATAATGCGTCTTAAGTCGGGAATGCCTTTCATATCAGGAATGTGTTCTAAATCATCTAGAAATATAGTCCTGAGTTATAGTTACACGTAAAAATATAAAAAGGAGCGAAGTAAATTAATTCATTGTTTTTGAATATTTATCAAAGAGCAAATTTTTCATTGTAATGTATACAGACGGACAAGGGAAATATGTATAGATGCATTTGTGCAAGAGGAATAAAGCCCCCCGCCCCACTTACCCCCTCTCATGTCGAACCTTTAGATGTGTTTCGACATAAGCCTAATTAGAATGTAAACAGACTGCTAAACCAGTTTTTAGCCCTCGAAACTGGGTTCATTGAGAATTAAAAGAATGTTATTTGTACAGGGTGTCCCAAAAGACATGGGAATTCAGTGACGAATTCGATATCGTCTTTGTTATGAATTAGCATTGTAGTACCTTATTTCAAAAGCCATAATAATTATGTCTGCTAAAGTTTAATTTATGAAAACGGTAAATGGCTGTATAGATGGGTCAATAATGCATCCGGAAGATGAACAGTGAAGACGGACAAGTTTACACTGTTTGTATACTGCAAGTTTCTTCTTTTACAAAGTACAACCGTATGCAGTCAAAACATAAACAAANGTCGTCCACCTAATATAATATATTTGTGACATAAAGTCGTCCACCTAATATAATATATTTGTGACATAAAGTCGTCCACCTAATATAATATATTTGTGACATAAAGTCGTCCACCTAATATAATATATTTGTGACATAAAGTCGTCCACCTAATATAATATATTTGTGACATAAAGTCGTCCACCTAATATAATATATTTGTGACATAAAGTCGTCCACCTAATATAATATATTTGTGACATAAAGTCGTCCACCTAATATAATATATTTGTGACATAAAGTCGTCCACCTAATATAATATATTTGATTCTTGAAACAAAAGCCATAAAACTTTCTTTGTAGTCCTGGCATTTCCAAAATGTGGTCTGACTTGTTTGTGCTGCTTGAGTTATCAAGAATAAGATTTCAATTTTGTTAAATAAAACGAAAATTGTCTAAATCTGAACGAAATTTTTATAACTCCGGAATTATTGAAAGCACAAAAAAGACATCACATTTTGGAAATGCCGGTATTAGGGGTATTTTGTGATTATTAACTCAAGAACGTCGCAAATTATTTAAAGATCAAAGACGAGCTTCAAATTGTCATGTTTATTGGGACCCTTAATACCTGATGAAATAAACTGATGAGATGTAAATTTATTCCAAGATTTTTCAATGTTCTAAAGACAAACCAATCCTCGCCACCATTTTGGATTCTTAATTATGAAAAAGCACATCTTACACAAAATATGACTTTCAGGGTCGTAATATTATAAATTTCAAAATAATAAGGCTCTTCGTGCACATATGTTAGTTATAGCTGGCCAAAAACTATAAAAGATAGTGACAGGAAAAAATGTTCTCGAAAAAAAACATGGAAATAAAAATATTGGTGAAAAAGTCCTAATTTTCTGAAGTCCTTGCACAAATTGTAACTGGAAATAAAGTCCTGATCGTTTTAGATTATTGGGGCTTTTATATGAAATAATATTGGGGCTGCCAATAAGTCTCAGGAAATAAGATCATAGAAATTAAACTCCTAAAGAAAATTAATTTGAAGAAAAAAAGCAATAAAATAAGTCAGAAAGTTCTAAAAAAGAAAGTCTCAAACTGGTAGGACTTTATTTTCAGAGACTTTTTATTTCAAGGACTTTTTTTCACAGCTCGACAAATTTTGCTTGACGTTTTTTTGAGGAAACCCATTTGTACCACAGGGTTGGTATAGGCTAAACCAATTAAAAATTTTTTTCTCTAAATTCTGTTTTTTCTTTAAAATTCTTTGGGCATCGCCGGGTATTCCAGCTAGTATGCAATTTATATGTGGTAGATTACCTGAATATACCATGACTGAAGCTGTATTCTTTAAATCTAGCGCAAATAGTAAAATCCGTCATGTTTACTCCAGGCAGGGAACGGAAAGGGATTTTTAACGGAGGAGACTGTGGAGGCATTTTACCAGCAGATTTAGGGGATTCAGAGGAACAGTCATCTTCTATAATTAGTGAAAGAAATAAAAGAATTTATGCCTTTCAGACGTCAATGGGTTCAACCCATTTTCGCACAATAAATGCAGACCTTCCAGTTTCGTGGATCACCCTGTATTTCTGATCCGATTCTTTAACATTAAAGGATATTTGGCTGTCTAACTGACACGAAATACTATAGGTCCTTCTACAAATTGGTACAATAACAAGTCAGACTAAACTTATCTTGTATAATTTATATCTAATTTCCTTTGTAGCAAAATAATTAATATAAGAATACATAAAAATCTAGGTGTTTAAATGACCTATTTTAAAAAATTTGGTTTGACTTTTATTTGTTATTTATGCATTATATTAATATCTATTTTTTTGACAAGACAAAAATGATGTTTTTTTTGGGAAACATGTTGAATAAAAAATAATTAATTCTTTTGAGAGAGAAAGGGAATGGGAATTTACGAACAAACTGTGAACTTTTGTATTAAAGATACTGATCTTGATATCCACTGCGGACACTTTTATGATGAGGATCAAGCTGTGAACTTTTGTATTAAATACTGATCTTGATATCCACTGCGGACACTTTTATGATGAGGATCAAGCTGTGAACTTTTGTATTAAATACTGATCTTGATATCCACTGCGGACACTTTTATGATGAGGATCAAGCTGTGAACTTTTGTATTAAATACTGATCTTGATATCCACTGCGGACACTTTTATGATGAGGATCAAGCTGTGAACTTTTGTATTAAATACTGATCTTGATATCCACTGCGGACACTTTTATGATGAGGATCAAGCTGTGAACTTTTGTATTAAATACTGATCTTGATATCCACTGCGGACACTTTTATGATGAGGATCAAGCTGTGAACTTTTGTATTAAAGATACTGATCTTGATATCCACTGCGGACACTTTTATGATGAGGATCAATGCTTAATCTCTTCATTAAATTATTCTTCTCCATGCGGGATATCGAATAGAAAAATAAAATAATCTGCAGATTCAAAAAATATCGAGATGGTTTGTTTTTCAGCCGTTTTTTGGTTTATGTTCTTTTAGAACAAAATTGTGTATAATGTAAGAGTAGTGAATGACTTTTATTCTAAACATTTTCATTTCTGTAACTATGTCGAATTGTGACCCTGGCAGAAGATATATGCAAGAAAACGACCAAAAAACTATTAAAAAAAAAACGTGTTCAAACGAGCGTGCTGTAACAACAGTTTTTAGATCGTTTTTCCAATTTTTTTTGTCTTACGTCATTTCAAAGTTAATAAACTCTAATATATTGAATTTATTCTGATTACAATCCTATCCGCAGGGTTACCAACTCTGATAATATTAATCAAAATGTTTTGAGCACATTTTGTTTTATTTTATACTCTGTGTTTAACGTCTTCAGACAAATATAATAAGTACAGTGAGAACCAGAAAATAGTTGAATACGAAGACGACATTAAAGCAATATTTTGTGTATTTGATGTTGTTAAAAAGCTTTAAAATCCATTTTTTAAAGTGAAATGGGCACTGTACACTGAACAATTGATGTATTTCATTTTCATTGGTCTATTTAAAATCATATCTTGAGTTTTGACGTCGTCTTTCTATTCTAGAGTTTTGTGGTTCTTTCTTTGCAGCTTAATACAATGACAATTCTCAATATATTTCTTCCGTTGCCTAAGAAAGTTTTATTTCTGCTTGCCACTATTATATTTCTGTTAAGTGTAGAAGCCCCAGGTTGAAACAGCAGTGGGAGAAAAAGAAGAAACATCATTGCTCCTGAACTTTTCCAACTACACTATTGAGTTTGCCTGCGAGTCTGCACTTTTAAGTGGGTTTTTCTGTTTATTTAATGTAACCTTGAACATTTAATAAGTACTAAGAAGCCTTATATATCATTTAATTTCCAAACATGCACACACTTTACATTATACATTTCCGCGAAAATGATGTTGATTTTGTAGCTATTAACTAGACTCTAATTTTTACTTTTTCGTGCATTTGTTTAAACAAGATAAACATAATTATAATTGAGTACTTTCTATAAGTTTTTGAGAATTTTTTTTTTCAACGATTTGTTTTTACCGAAAATGTACGTAATCTCTAACCCCTATTACTATTTAATAGACTTTGTTTTTATGTAAGGATCAGGTCATTTTTTGCCTGCCTTTGCTTCAGAAATCTTTAATTAGCTTTAAAAAAATCAAAAAAAAAATTTCTTTTCGTTTATTCTTATTTTATATTTACTATCCATGTAAATACTATATTTTCTCAACGAGAAACAATAACACCACATATAATATAGCATTTTCGTCTCTTAGCTAAAGATACAAACCCAATATGTCCCTCAAGGTATTAACATTGCAGCAACATCTAATCGAAAGAATGTTGGAGTAAGTGGTTTTCGAAGTAATTTGAGCTAAAAAAAAACAAGAAAGATAGATGCTGCGACTATCATTGTATCTTGTGGAGTCAAGTGTCGGAGCTCCGTACCTTCGGGGAATATGGGTGCATAACTAAGGTACAAATATAAGTACGTAATAGTGTACAAGGAAGTACATCGCCAACTTGTCTTCGGTTCTCATGTTAAAGTACTTCTACAAGGTACATGAGGAATGAGAGCAGAGCACATAGCTGAGGTACTAGTGTAAGTACAGAATAGTGTACAAAGAAGTACATCACCCGGTTATCTTTGGGCACTCATGTCACAGTCAAAATACTTCTGCAAGTTACCTGATTAAATGTGGCCATAAAGTATCGTTGTCTAAAATTATGTGCATCATAGTGTGATATAATGTAGGGGTAAAACTCTATTGCAAAATATAGTTTAAGTCGTAAACTTTTTGTTGTACCCTGTTGATTACGTTTTAATAAATTTGTTGATTGAAACAATGCTTGTGCATGAAACAGACTCGTCTTGACTCCTGTTTTCGCTTGTTAAAAAGTATTGCACACCTAGAAAAGACAGAAAAAAAACAAACAAAAATCAACCGCCTTTGGAAATCTAGGTTTTACCGGAGTTAGCACAAAGTAAGACGATGTGAGAACCAATTTCTTTCCTTTGGATTCCACTGTTAGCAATTCCGGTTCATCTTTCCGGTACCACTTTAAAACAAACAAAAAAGGATTATTATTATGTATTTTATCTTTTATTTTTTTCCCCGTTTTAGAGGTATTTTTCAGATCAATTTCATCATTGTTTCTTTTTTAAAATAAATCTGTATTCACGTTTTAATTTTTTTGAAAATTAAATTCTCAACTTTTAACCTTTTATTAAAGACCAGTTATCGTAAGGGTTTATTGTTGCATCTACTGTAGAGTACAACAAATTATAAAGTTAGCAGCAAAATTTCATTTAACCGGTAGTTCCTTCAATTTGGATCTGAGGTATGAAATCTTCATATACTATAATAGATAGAAAAAAGAGGATATCAACATCATGTTTTAAAAATGAGATTAATATTTTATCAACTGTTATCCGAATCTCGTTATCAGTTCCGAACCTGAAGATTAAAGTTATTTTTAAAGATTGTTTAGTCGCAAAATAGGGGTGTTTTTTCCAGTCAGAAGCATCATCCTCGACCTCGCGTACATGTGAAGAAAAATTGGAAGGGTATGGTTTTTAGTATCTTTTAAATTTACAATCTTGACATTTAGTAATCTAAATGTAGACGACTTAGGGGGGGAATATACTGTGTAGATAATATCGCTCTAGTTTGTGGGGAAAAAAATTTAGACTAAAGAAAGGAAAAAAAATTGTGGGAATATAGATATTATCCTGACTCTGTTAAGGCTCGTATAAAGGAGCAATATATCAACTTCCGTTAATTGGAGAAAGTTTATGTTACCGTATTATTTGTGGGTTGCGTCATCAATATTCAGGGGTTACCAGGTCTCGTTGACTCATCTTTTTTGCTAGTCAGGTTCATCTCTGCCCAAGTCAAAGAGTCTCCCCGCATTACTACTTGAAATATAAATAGAAATTTTTGTGAATGATGTTGACTAAACCAGAACTAATGAAGGATATGGGAAAATGAACCTGATACACTCGGAAATTTCTGGTTTGAACTTTAATACAATTTTCATTCATTCTAATTCTCAATGTAAAAAGATGAAGAAACCCAAAAAAAAGTAAAGTGGGTCATGATATCAGTTTAAAACTATAGAAATTGTAAATTATTAAAGAAGTAATTTTGTTTTCTTTGGTGTTCGACAGACCATATTGATTTATATAAGAGTTACCGCTTTCATTCCTGTTAACAATTCAGGTCTTATTCCATAGCAAAAGAAAAATAGAAAAATTTAAGTTCAAAATTAACAATGATCTTTTTTTACCGTAATCTGTTCGTATAGAGCATTTATTGGAGAATATTCATAAGCACTTCATATATAACCTTTGACCTTGAGTATAAAGCCGTCTGTGAGTCGGACGTTTTTAGGTCGATAATGCGTTTTTTATCGATTCACAAAAGCTTTCGAGTTTCGAGCATATTTTGTATATACATTACTTAATAGGCTACATGGCCTCCGGTTTTTATTTGTTTGCAGTTTCCTTTTTAAGGTATAAGTTTAATGCCAGCGGTTCTTAGATTGTCATATAATTTTCCTTTTTCTGCCATTACCTCAAAGCCCTTTGTAATTGGGTGACCAATAAATGGCCACATGAATTTAATTACTGCGTAAGAAAATCCATCCAACTCGGGACTGGATTCCAATTTCGTATCACGCCAAAGCTTTCATTAATTCAAGATGCAAAATTGGGACATTGTCCCTGGCTGAGTCAATTGGTTTGATAGCTTTTTCGATTTTAACATAGTCGCGGTTAGCAATTTCAGGAAAATGGAATTGCTCAAGTGTCAAACTTTTTTCAGGGATCTTACTGTACATTTCTTAGAAATATTTGCATATATCACGTTCCTCTTTATTTTCATACTTGACTAAATGTCCCTGTGAATCAGTTTTTTTTAAGTTGTGTTAAAGAATCATTACCTTTGGTCGCCTTAGCTAGCGAACCAAAAAGCTTTAGTTAGTTTCTCGAAATTCATTGTGTGCCATAGCTTCGTTTTTGCACAATTCTTGAGGTTTAAATCGTCATCGAAATCTGACAATGTTTTTTTTCTATTTTTAGTTGCTCATTGTGTAAATGAGAGTCTATACCAGGATTAATACGTTGAAGGGTGTCAGGTTCATAGTTACTTATTTCATAGTCTGTGTACTTTTCAAGGAAAACTCAGAGTTACTTATTTCATAGTACCGTGTACTTTTCAAGGAAAACTCAGAGTTACTTATTTCATTGTCCATGTACTTTTCAAGGAAAACTCAGAGTTACGTATTTCATAGTCCGTGTACTTTTCAAGGAAAACTCAGAGTTATTTATTTCATAGTCCGTGTACTTTTCAAGGAAAACTCAGAGTTACGTATTTCATAGTCCGTGTATACTGTTTAAGAAAACTCAGAGTTACTTATATAAACAGTCAGTGTACAATTCAAAGAAAACTTGCAGAGTTATTTATTTAATAGTCCATGTACTTATCAAGGAAAACTCTTGGTTACGTATTTCATATCCCGTGTGCTCTTCAAGGAAAACTCAGAGTTACTTATTTTATTATCCGTGTACTTTTCAAGGAAAACTCAGAGTTACTTATTTCATAGTCCGTGTACTTTTCAAGGAAAACTCAGAGTTACTTATTTCATTGTCCGTGTACTTATCAAGGAAAACTCTGGGTTACGTATTTCATATCCCGTGTGCTCTTCAAGGAAAACTCTCGAGTTACTTATTTCATAGCCCGTGTATTGACGAAAACTCACCTACTTTCATACTTATGTTTTTCATGTTTGTCAAATTTAAATAACCTAGATTTTATGAAAGAGAAAAATACTAAGTTCTCTCTGGTTAAATTCAAACAAGCCAATTTCAAAAATCGTCTTCCTTGGCAGGGGTTTCAGTAGTAATTAGAAATCAGTCTACTTGGGATTATTCTTGATTCTTAAAGGGACTGTGCGTCATTACAAGTGAACTAACATTGGTAGATTGGCACGTTCGATTCACCCTCAAAAGCTTTGAACTGATCAATCATGCTTTGAACTGATCAATCGAAAGCTTTGAACTGATCAGTGATCAATGATGCATTAGTTTTCCCCATTTTTGTTTTTTAAAAACTGATTTTTGCATCCATAGCTGCAATATTGACTTGCGCATTTCTTGCATTATTAACAAGGAATAAATTATCAGAATTAAACACTTTTCAACTCAAGGCAGAAACACGAGGTTTATATCTTCAACATATAGTGATCGGATTTATATTTCAAGTGGACCGCGCGTTGTAAATAATTGTTTCTTTTCCCCAACTTTTCCCTTAATTAAAGGGAGTTTTCGCGAAAAATAAAAGGGGGTATAGGCTTAAAGGAAATGTTTGCGAAAAATGAAAGGGGGTATAGGCCTAATGCGATAAATAAGCGCTTTTGTTCGCTACTAATCTTACTTCTATGGATAAAAGACGTCACATACCGAAGAGTGTAGCGCTCATACAAATTGAGGAAGTTGCAACATACGACTTGGATCGTAAAAAAATCAAATTAATATCAAACAAATCATTCAGATATTATAACCTATATAGTCAACGATTATCCTTCGCCACATTTGTATATAGTTGATTTTCATAATATGTTTTAATTGTTATGATCTGAGAGTTACTTATAAAAACTTTATTCCTGTTTCGAGGATTTTTGGTAATGAAGATAAATCTTCGTTCTTCCATTATTATTTTTAAAAGTGTCTAGTCCTTCAAGACAAAACTATATTCTAAAATTAGGCCACGTTAGGGCTTAAATGAAATATAGAATTTTAGTGAATTGAACAAAATTAGTTTCAAATGAATTAAAGTTTTTAAGTTGTGTGCCCTTAAAAATGTTCACCTTTTTTACTAGCATTTTCAGATATTCCTGGTGTAGATGCCACAAAAAATTCCGGGGTTATAGAACTTTAATCTGTTTTGTTAATTATAGTGAAAACCATAGATTTTATGAAGAAACTGATTTGCAGAGGTATGCCAAATATTTTTCTATTTATTTTATATCGCGATTGTTGGCCATTACAGAGGCAGAAGAGATTTAAGTTTTACCTAAATAAAGTTTGACATCATTCTCATGTCTCTAAAGATTCAAACATGATTTAATCATTGCAATACTTCAGTTTATACATATTTTATCCCCTAACGTGACCAGATTTGTTAAAAATAAAATTAGAAAATTTTAAACACATAAATAATCGAAGGACGAGGATTTCTAGGTGGTTCGGACGAGAAACTAAGGAGAATGTGGCTCGGACAAGAAATTGTTGTGGCTTGACTTCCTCCCCCATCCCTTAAATGCCATGCTTTGAATCAGACATGTTTACCTATCTTAAAAAATCCATTTGTTTGGAATTTGAAATTTTCTTTTATTCTAAATTCTAAGATGTCGTTTTTATAAATGTACATTTTTCTTTATGCTTTGACCAGTGAGATAGTATTCTTATCTTGAATAAAATTGGACAAATGTCAGAGACTAAAATACTACTGTATTGCTATACACAATTCTTAACCAATTCAGATAATATTCTTTCTATGATTTTCTTACCTTAAATGGTCTGTAAACGTAGTTTTCATGTGAGTTGCTCGTGAACACATCCAACAATGTTCTCATGTTAATGTACACAGACAAAAATCCCACATAGAATTTTTAAAAAATTAGAAACTCTCATTGTCATCGCTTTTCATTTATCCTTACTTCTATTAAAAAATCCTGCAAGCTGTTCTATTTTAGAAAATGCTTCGGATACAGGGTTACTCACACAGGATGAGCCTTCAGAGACGACTGTACAAAATTAGCACTGCATGTTTTTATATTTAGGATTAAAAAGTCCATAAAAAGAGTATATTCATTCACACAGGAAACGTCATATTCAAAGGGTTTAATGTCGTCTTTACAGTCTAAATGTTGGTCACCCTGTATTATAAACCCAAATATTGGATGTAATGACGTCACTAAATCAAAACAATAATTACAAATCTAAAAGTTAGTGGTTCTGTCAATGAAACGTTTATTGGGATTTCTTGAGTTTCATGATTTCCCTGCAAAAGATAAAGTTAAAGGCTAATTCTACCAATTTATCGATACAGCTCCTTGCAGGTACCAGGAACAATCTAGTTATCTATCTATCTATCTAGCTATCTATCTATCTATCTATCCATCTATCTATCTATCTATCCATCTATCTATCTATCTAGCTAGCTATCTATCTATCTAGCTAGCTAGCTAGCTATCTATTTATTTATCTATCTATCTATCTATCTATCTATCTATCTATCTATCTATCTATCTATCTATCTAGCTATCTATCTATCTATCTATCTATCTAGCTAGCTAGCTATTTATTTATCTATCTATCTAGCTATCTAGCTATCTAGCTATCTATCTATTTATCTATCTATCTAGCTATTTATCTATTTTTGGTTTGTCAAAAATATTTATCATCAGATTGTCAGGAAAAAGTATTAGATCCGCCCCTCCCCCCTCGATACAACTTTGATGTTTTTTCGCTGAATGTTTAGGTTCATTGGTATATTTTCTTTACCTTGGGGTCAATAAATTTAATTTTATAATTTTATAAAATACAGGGCAATTTTAGGGAATATTTTTATATTGGAGTATTTGCTTTTTTTACTTAAAAAAGGTTCAAGGTTAACGCTGAGAGAAGAAAAATGTAAAGAAAAACAAATATTCAGTTTTCAACTGTTGGAATCTTAATTGATAGAACAGTTTTAGTGTGGCAACAGGTACAAACACCAAGTCCTATAAAAAAGTTATTTCCGATTATTAAATACAAGGCAATTATATTTTATGGGAAACAAGGCAATTTTTCTGAGGGAAATTGCGCAAGAACTAATTGCTGAATTGGTTCCAAAAAATGTTTCTTTTATCCTTTGATCTTTGCTAAAAATTAAAAAGCATTTTGAGACTATTTCTTGAAAAAAATTATTTATTTTTATTGCAACCTAGGAAAGCTTGCAGTTATTTATCTAGGATAAGAATAAATAATGACGTTGTCTGCTTTGAATATTATCTAGCTAGAGCTTAATGGAGGGAGGGATGGCAAACATTATAAACATAAACACAGGGTGTAAAAATGCATCAATATGAAATTTGCTTAAAGTTTATGGCTGTTTATTTATTTTTACCTATTAGAACGTGTAATAGTATACAAAAACATTGAAAAACGACATTTTATCAATTGTTCCGATTGCTCCATAGTTCTGGATTAAACTATATGTCCATAATACGGCTTACTGGCAAACAAGCTGTTTTTTTCCAGTGTGAGGGTAATAGTTTGCAACCCTTAAATAAAGTTTAATGTACATGCATATTTATCAATATTATATATCTTTTATTCAATATGTAACAATTGTAACATGTCAGTGTAAAAGTTGAAGATCAAAATTTTTTTACATCTACATTTTTTGTTAAACAAGAAAAAACTTGGTGTCATGTTTTTTTCGATAAGACTGTGAAACTTAGCTCTTTGAACATACTTTTACAATTAGTTTACAGAGTACAGATTTTATGTTGAGCTAAAAGGCACCAATTCCCCCCTCTCGTTGGGTTTATTTGAATGCTGTGGATTCATGTAGCAATATATTTATTAAGAAATATTTATCATATTTATGTAAAATACCACAGAAACTTAGAATACTAAGCTAATAAACTATATAATATAATACTTTATAATGGACATAATAATATTAGATAATAATTGGAAACATTTAGTTCTTGAAATTCTATCCTATTTACCGAACTAAATCTCTCTCATTTCGAGCATTAAAAAGTATCAAGAAATGTTACCAAATTTTCCCCCTCTCCCCAAGAAATTCATTTGCATCTTACATTTAATGTTTCTAAATTTTGTTGATTATAAACTATACATCTATGTAAAATCTTAACGACGTCTGTTACACAAAGGAAAAAATAGATTGTTTGCCCAAATTATTTTTAAAAATGGACATATTGACATTTTAGACTATTCTGTTAAAATTACACTGCAGAGTAAAAGTATTCCAGTGAAATTTTTTTTTCTCTTGAAAAGAAACCCATAGCTAGACCTGGGCGCGTTTTGCTTATCCAATTAGTTCGATCATCCTTCGTGAGCAATTAATTTCGTTTGTGTTTTTTCAATCATTCAAAAACTTTAGTTCGTTCGTTCTTAAAATTATCGTTCATTTTACATCTTTTTCGTTCGTTCAGTAATATCTCTTGTTTAGTATAATCGTTTGTCCAGTAATATCTGCGTTCAGTAAAATCGTTCGTTTCTTTTGTTCGTTTTAAAAAACTTTAGGGTTTTCATTTCTCTGAACGATCCAATTAAGTTGTTTGCCAATTCTTCGGGTTTCTCTGAACAACATTATCGTTAACGAAAATTTCGTTCTTTCTCAAAATTTTCGATCGTTCACCAAAACGATGCCCATTTTGACAGAGTTTTATTAAATTTCTCGAGACAAGGACAGCAGATAGAACAAATATTGGTCGTGATCAACTCATAAAATTGTTATTCTTCGGCCTATACCCCCTTTCTATTTACCTTAACAGTCCCTTTATATCAGTATCTAATGTGCGCCTTTTTCTCTAAATGTCATGGAATAAATTGTTTAAAGTAAGGCGAATCTTGAGAATTTGTTGAAATTTTTCTTTTCCTTTAGTTTTATTTCTCCCTCAGTTTTCATAAAATTCACATAAATGTTTGTTTTCTATAAAGAAACCTGCTCAAAGAGAAAACTAGACTCGTAGAATAACTAAGAAAAGTGCAGAATAAAATCTCAGATAGAAGAAATCAAGAAATGGATATCTGCAAGAGAAAAAAACCATAGAAAAACGAAGCATCAAAATACTTTTGAAAAGAAGTCAGAATCAAGGTATCGATAACAGATACTAACTGCAGGTGCACCTCAGACTAACCAGGGCGAGATACTAGCTGCAGGTGCACCTCAGACTAACCAGGGCGAGATGTGTTCGGTTTCTCGGTTTCTTCTATTTGAATACTATCGCCTTTTGGTGGTATAACATTCAACAATCTCAGAACTTACAGATATTTCTTGTTTTGCTTTTCATCTATAATAAAACAAGACATTCGTATATATATAGCCGGCAAAACGACTGGACCGATAAGGCTAATTTTTTTTTGTGGACGCTCATGGGTGGCAGGGGAGTGTTATAGACTAAAAAAGAATTTTTTTAATGATTTTTTTTCAAAATTGTTTTTTTTTCTTTTTTAGGGGTAACGTTGGGCCCTCCAGCTAGTAACGTAAAAAAGAGAAAAGTTGAAAAACTTATATTTAGTTGGGGAAATTGTGTGCGAAAGTCACACCTTGGTGAGACAAGGACCGAACTGTTAAATCCTCGTAGTAAAGGTTCACTCATGTCTCCTATTGACTAAGTTTATCCCTGAGAACGTCCTACTGGTTGTAATTAGCAATTCCAACTTTCGGGAGGCTTCAATTGCCTACACGTTGATTAGGCAAGGGGAAGAGCTATTGGGGTTTTCGAAGGGGGTAATAATCTACGTTTATCTATCAAATTGATAGAGAAAAAAATCCTTAACACATTAATATTTGATAGAAATAAATATCGTCAACCGCCCCTGGCTGCAGAAAAATGAATATCGGAATACAAATTAGTTTATACATATATTACATATATATATAAATACATATATAAAAGTCAGAAATTATGTCTTATTAAGTTCAGGATCAAACATTGATCTCAATCTTATGAAGACTTACGGATTCCTCTAAATGCAAGACTAAATTAAATGCAGAAATCAAGCATTACAAGTGCCCAAAATGGATATTGAGATCAAGTGTTGAGAATAAAAGATAATCAAAACAAAAATTGCGAGTTAAGGGAGAATACAGATGTTGAAGACAAATGATTATACAAGGAATATATTGTCTGCTGGTACAGATTACAAATACCATTACAGAATATTATCTTTAACTATGTTTTCAGCTGTATACATAGATAAAGGTTTTAAGTAAATCCTTACACAATACACATTCGGGGAGGGGGGGGGGGGGACACAGCATCCATCGGGGTTTCACTAGTTGGAACCCCGCATTGTCCGGTCTGCAGTCCTGGCTGCTGCAGGCGGATCAAGATGTACCTTGCAGCGTAGGACTGCATCCAACTCTTGGTGTTGAAAAACCCGGGTTGGTGTGTTCAGAGCCCCTGCGAGGTACGGACGTGTGGGGAGCTGACTGCTACTTTCATCCGGGGAGCTTGTCAAAGTTAAAACAGTAACAAAATATAATCTTCTTTTTTAGAATTAAACGACAATTGATTGGATAAAGGTTTCAAGAGTACTGTTGTGAATCCGGCATTTCAATCTTAACATTGCACTGTGATTTAAAGGTCTAACACTTACAAGCAAAAATCGATGAGAATTTTGCCAATTACCTCTTAAAAAACCTAGTGCTTTATAATGCTAAAATGTACGTGTAAAGGGCTACAGAAAAGAATAATTGAGTGAGAGCGGTAAAATCAAAGCTCAAGGCATTGCAACACTTCAAAGTCGACCCTGTCTTAAATATTGATGAAACTGTTTATAAGCAGTAGTCTGAACCTATATTTAATGGAGGGTCAATTGAAATTACACTTAAATTGTCCCCTATAGTTTTATTTTAATACTAAAACAGTAAACTTGATTCAATTTCAAACCTTTAAAATCATATTTATAAAGTCTTTACTAAATAAATAGATTAATGAAAAATGCTCTATTTGTATACCAGAGATATCACGGATATGCAATGCTTGATCTTGATTACTTATAAAACACGTGATTTAACAGTTTCAAAATTCATATTTTTATGCACAAAGCATGAGGTATTACAAATAAGCAATCACAATTTATTATACAGTCTGGACCCCTCTAACCAGGGTAGGTTGTTTTGAGTGGTTGGCTCTAAGTTAGTTAAAGATAATGAATATAATTGGTTACACACATCAAATTATGTTTGGTAGGTAGTTGATAGGATCAGGTATGAGATTGTCAGGTGATCTGTGGCAGAATGAGATCAGAGGCATTAATGTAGAGATAAATTAAAATACAGGGTGTGAAGGATCATGGATACACAAACACAAATAAGATAATAAAGTTTAATTTTTTAAAGTTTTTTAAATATATAAATTCTACCCACATATTATACAACTAGATTTTTTGCATTTAAACCTCTCATAATTCTCAAGATAAATATTGATTACTCTTTGTTTAAATATTTTTGCAGATTTAGTTTCTTTAAGGTCAATTTCAATTGCATTCCACAATTTAGGAAACATTGAGGACGGAAATCTTTCTAGATTTTTGTCTATAACCCGTTCTAATTTAAATGATTTTGTTCTATTCAGTTCAGCTCGAGACTTAAACATATTTTGGAAGGAAGAGGGAAGGTTATCATTAAAGTATCCATGCATAAATGTGAAAACACTAAGTTTGTATGTATCATTAAGATAAAGAACTTTCAGTTTTGAAAATAATGGATTTGAATGTGCCTTGAAAGTACTGTTATTTACCGCTCTGATTGACTTTTTTGCAAGGTCCAGGTTTTTTATATCTTTTTATTTAATCTTGGAAAACATGTCAACTATAAATATGAGAAAAATGACACTTGTGATGTCGTGTTTAATTGGTCCATTTCTCTGTTGCCACCTTTTCTACTTGATAATCTATTTTGGTGAGCTCAAGGTATTATACTGATAAATATATCATAAGGCAACATTAACTTTAAAGCAATATTCGCCAAGATTAGATAAAGAAAGATATAAATAGTAATAGAAAATATAAAAGGTATGCAAAGCTAAATTTAAACTTCTTTTAGGCGTCTTGTTATCCTAGTTTGCACTAACCCCATTTATTTTTACAATCAATAGTGTTCACTTGTGCAAAACACAGTATACATATACTTGTGTACATTTATTTGCAGTACACAAAGGAAGATATAAAATACTTAGGATTTAATATGTAAGTTTTCGGTTCACGGGTTTCATATAACTTTTCATATTTGGTTACATTCCTGTATTTTTCACTTAAAAGACAAAAACAAAGGAAAACTTGGAATTTTTTGTAATTTTTGCAATACATTTTAACTCAGCCTTTCTCTATTTTGATTTAGTTTAATGTAATTTCTTGTTTGTTTTATTCCCTAAACCAGATTCAGAAGTTCTAAATTCTGTCTTAAACTTTAATTTAAAATGTTTAATTTAACTTTTCTTGTTAATTTTAATCAGGTTTCATGGTTTCTTGGCTTTATCCTACTCAAATATCTAATATAAGCTCTTCATGTAAATAAACTGGTTTCAGGTTTATCCATATCCATATGTTATAGTTTTTTTTATTCATATACATATTTGTATGAAGTTTTATCCAAATCCATGATTTACTGAGGTTTATCCATATTAAATATTCATGTTTTATTTAGTTGGCCATATATAATATCCATGGTTTTTTGTGTGTTATCCATAACCATGGTTTATTGAGGTTTATCCATAACTATGGTTTGTTGAGGTTTCTACATAGTCATGGTTTATTAAGGTTTATCTATAGCCATGGTCGAATAAAGTTTTATCCATAGGCCGAATTAAAAGAATTTAAACCACGTCGCTGTACCGCTTATCCATGGTTTATTAGGATTTATCCATATCCATGGTTTATTAGGATTTATCCATATTCATGGTTTATTAGGATTTATCCATATCCATGGTTTATTAGGATTTATCCATATTCATGGTTTATTAATGTTTAAATCCATGGTTTAATAAGATTTGTCCATTTTCATGGTTTATTAATATTTATCCATATCCATGATTATAAAGATCTATTAATATCCATGGTTTATTTAGGTTGAGCAATAATTATGGCTTTTTGAAGTGTATCCTGCTGTCCATGATTTATTGAGATTTTTCCAAATCCAAGGTTTTTAGGTTTAGACAAGACCATCCAATATCTATGCATGGTTCATTTATTTTTGTTTTAATATTTATCGACTGGAAAAGAATTGTTTTTTATTTTGATTTATAATATTTTAATGAAATATAGGTATTAACCTAAACAGAAGCCGAATTACAAGAATTTGAGAACGGCTCAAAAAATGATTGGTTGGTTTATGACTTTCAATTGCGATTTTCGGGACTAATAAGAAAATCTCAAATAAATTAATATTATTAAAAGAAATATGCCGAAAAACTAGGCTTTTCGAGTATTATGTGCGTAATTCAGCTTTAAATCTTGGAGATAATCCAATATGATATATAGGGTTTCCAGCGAAAAGTGTCAATCGTTTCTCGAAAATTTCTCATTTTTCGTGAAAAAAATTGTTGTCAAAAATTGGCATTTTCTCGCATTTTTCGCATTTCGTTCGCTTGGAAAAAATTCGAGATTTTCGTAATGTGAAAAAAATATCGAAGAGAAATTATTTTTGCATTTTTACGCATTTTTTCGTGAAAGTTTTTGTTTGCTGGAAACCCTAATCTAACCTAGACATTTAAAAGTTTGTTTGTATAATGTTGAGAAAACCGCTTTTCCAAGAGTCCTTCTTTCCGGAAGTAACTGATCACATACATACTTATGATCCAAGCATATATGGAACAATACACCTCATCTTGGTTCTTGTCCCCCCCCCCCTCCATTTCCGCTCTTATTCATCCCCCTTCACATTCCCCCGGTCTACACAATGTATAACTCTTCCTAGCTCAGTATTTATTATAATTAGATAGGACAAAACCTTTACAGTAAACCCAGCCAATATATCACCGTCAGGTTCAGTAGTAATTAATTCATCGTTATTTATTAAAGATTATTTAGGAAGGACTTGGGATGTCGTCAATTTGTAAGTTTAGGAACTTTTTTAATATCAAATATTTTATATGGCAATACACGATTCACAACGGTACCCATGAAAGAGGTCTCTACAAGAATAGGTATCTACTAATTATAAATTCTTCATGAAGAGGTATTTACTGGATATAAACTTTTTAAGAAGAGGCATCTACTGGATATAAACTTTACAAGAAGAGGTATCTACTGGACATAAACTCTACAAGAAGAGGTATCTTCTGGGAATTAACTCTGCAAGAAGAGGTATCTACTGAATATAAACTCTGCAAGAAGAGGTATCTACTGGACATAAACTCTTCATGAAGAGGTATCTACTGGATATAAACTCTGCAAGAAGAGGTATCTACTGGATATAAACTCTACAAGAAGAGGTATCTACTGGATATAAACTCTACAAGAAGAGGTATCTACTGGATATAAACTGTGCATGAAGAGGTATATACTAAAATAAACTCTACATGAAGAGGTATCTACTGGATATAAAATCTACAAGAAGAGGTATCTACTGGATGTAAACTCTGCATGAAGAGGTATATACTAAAATAAACTCTACAAGGAGAGGTATCTACTGGATATAAACTCTGCATGAAGAGGTATATACTAAAATAAACTCTACAAGAAGAGGTATCTACTTGTTTTAAACTCTGCATGAAGAGGTATAAACTAAAATAAACTCTACAAGAAGAGGTATCTACTAAATATATAATCTCCAAGAAAAGGTATTCACTGGTTATAAACTGTGCAAGAAGAGGTATCTATACTAAGAATAAACTCTTTAAAAAGAAGTATCTACTGAATAAAAACTCTGCAAGAAGGGGTATCTACTGGTTTTAAACTCTGCAAGAAGAGGTATCTCCTGAATATAAACTCTGGAAGAAGAGGTATCTACTGGACATAAACTCTGCAAGAAGAGGTATCTACTGGATATAAACTCTACAAGAAGAGGTATCTACTAAATATATAATCTCCAAGAAAAGGTATTCACTGGTTATAAATTGTGCAAGAAAGGATATCTACTGAATATAAACCCTGCAAGAAGAGGTATCTACTGAATAAAAACTCTGCAAGAAGAGGTATCTCCTCAATATAAACTCTGGAAGTAGAGGTATCTACTGGATATAAACTCTGCAAGAAGAGGTATCTCCTCAATATAAACTCTGAAGAAGAGGTATCTACTGGACATAAACTCTGCAAGAAGAGGTATCTACTGGGAATAGATAATCTCAGTAGGAATAGATCTGCAGTAAGGATACAAGGAAAGACAGAACTCTGCCAATACATTCACAATTAATCTTGTCAAGCATTTGTTATCTCTCCCCCTCCCCCATCTTTCCTTCTATCTTTCGACAAAAATAATTTTTTTTTTAGTGCCTATTTCCAATTCTTACAATTTATCACCTATTGTGCGATGTTGATGTAATTAAAGGGATTGTAAGCGTGAATTCAAGTGGCCTTCCATTTATAGAGGGGCATGTCCGATTTACAACGATACTTTAAACCCAAAGAGAATAGAATATATATTAGAGTGGAATTTACTAAAAAAATGTGTAAAACGGCCATTTTGTTGTACTGTTTCCATACTGCAGGTGTACTTCACATATTTGTGCTATATAACCTTTTGGGCCCTGGAATAAAATTTTATAGAAAATCTAAAATTAATATCAAAGATAACCAAATTATGAAATAGGCTGGTTTCATAATTGACCAATGATCATTTCACATAGAATCTATGCCTTCCACTTTACAAACGATGATTTTCCGTTAAAACTATAAATCAAATGATGTTTTTAATCACCTACTTCATTTTATAAAGTTTATTTATCAGCTTTAAAAAATTCGAAATTGAAATGGATAGTCAAGGGAACATACTGTATAAGTGTACTCTTACTGCATATTTGTGAACATTTGCATGATTTGTACACTTTGAACTGCCTTTCAGGCTGAAAGGGACTGAAAAAATTCATACCGAGAGATTTTTTAATTCCCCTCTAATATATATTCTATTCTCTTTGTTTAAACCTTTGTTTAATCAAGGATTTCGTAGATATTTTTTTATATAGCGGGAAATAAAGTGTCAAGAAACCACGTGAGTGTACACTTCATTGTGTACGCTGTAGCCTCTAGTCTCCCGGCACTCAATCTTCACCTATACGAAGGAGAGTATGTACCTCATCCACCTCGTCGTTGTCCGGACAAAGATTTAAAGGGTACCGTTGTACCTCTTTATAATTGGAAGGTTACTTGAAATTTCGCTCCTTTTATGTCAACTGCCTGTGCACATTTGACGCATTAATTACTTTGTTAAACTAAGATATTAGAGAATGGTGGTTAGAAAGGTTTGAATAGTAAAATCTGGAGTAGTGGAGAGGAATCGGATTACAAAGTTTTCCAAAGCAACTTTATCTTATTCAGTGAAGATCCAGGGTCTAGGTAGAGCACAGGGAGAAATAAAAACTAATAAAATTCCCTGCAAAATATGTTAGAATAACTTAACCCGTTCTGCAGAGGAGTTTTAATATTCATAAATGTAGTTCGATTGTCTGGCAGTCTATTTGTATGTCCGTTTGTATATCCATTAAACGTCGAAACGGCTAACCCGAAATTGGGCCCACATTTTATGTGGGACCTTGCATGACCCCAGGGAAGGTTTTGGAACATCCAAATGGGAAGTTAAAAATCCGGGAAAATACAGGGTGTCCCAATAAACTTGGGAATTCAGTGACGAATTCGATAACGCCTTTTTAATAATTCTTTGATTTAGTATAGTGATACCTACCGAGAAAGCTACCTACCGAGTTTCGTCTGCTATGTTCACATTTTGTTTGTTAATGTTTTGACTACATACGGCTGTACTTAGTAAAACAAGAAAATTGCAGTATACAAACACTGTAAACTTGTCCGCCTTCGCTGTTCATCTTGCGGAGACATTATAGAAACATCTTTACAGTCTTTTACCCTTTTCATAAAATAAACTCTAGCAGACATAATAATATTATGGCTTTTGAAATTAGGTATTACAATGCTAATTCATAACAAAGACGATATCCAATTCGTCACTAAATTCCCATGTTTTTGGGACACCCTGTAGTTGGACATTTTATTTAAAAAAATGCACCAATTGAAAAAAAAATCCGCCAAAATTTGAAAATGATCAAAAATGGCCGACTTTCAGAGCAAACAGTAAAAAGCTAAAATTATTTAAAGGAAAGGGGGCTTAAAAGCCAAGTATTAAGAAATGTTAGTATAAAAAAAGTTGCTTAAGATATTGAATTTAAACAGCCTCTAATGTAAGGAGTTGAATAAGTTTATGAAAGGTTTAGTCCTTAAATACTTTGAATTATTTTAAGTCAAACAAATATTGTTTTCTGTGGAAGCTCAACTGCATGCACGTACACTCCATTGTCCACTGATAGTCTTTGAGATAAAAGAATTCGATATGTTGCAATGTAAAACTTTTCAAGACCAGCTTATTAAAAAAATAGACCTCTAACTTATATAGTTAAGTTAAGTGTCAAAGGTTTGAAACAAATTCAAAAAGTACTTCAGAAAATAAAAATAAATTAAATATTATTTTAGCAAATATTGATCTTGTGAAAAAGCGGGACAAATTCGTAATTTTATTCTTCGTTGAATAAATTTATAAAGAAAAAAGATTTGTTTTGGAACTTACTGAGTGTTTTGAATTTGATTTGCTTGAAATAGGTTTCAACCTTCGGATTATTGACATTTTTAGAAATACTATAGAGATTCCAGCTAACTTTATATCATTTTATAAAAGTCAGGTTTAGAACAAAAAACAGAAATAGTCCTTATGATTAATATCAGAGATTCCAGCTAACTTTATATCATTTTATAAAAGTCAGGTTTAGAACAAAAAACAGAAATAGTCCTTATAATTAGTATCAGAGATTCCAGCTAACTTTGTATCATTTTATAAAAGTCAGGTTTAGAACAAAAAACAGAAATAGCCCTTATAATTAATATCAGAGATTCCAGCTAACTTTGTATCATTTTATAAAAGTCAGGTTTAGAACAAAAACAGAAATAGTACTTTTAATTAATTTCAGAGATTCATTCTAACTTAGTATCAATTTATTGCGGTTTGATTTTTTAAACGTAATTAATTATTTAGCCAGATTCAAGATTATAATGCAAGGAAAGTTATTTCAGAGAGGTGTACGCATCTTTTGTACTGCAGTGTACTGTCTCTGGGCGGTAATGTAAACACAAGACGGATGTCGAAGCCTGACATGGGATTCATCATTCACATAAAAAATCAACAAAATATTTTGGTCATAGGAAACTATTATGTGAATTATCAAAATTATCAAGATGCTTTTATTATCCTCGGTTACTAAACGAGAGAACTGGTTTCAATATGTACGCAGAGAATACGCAACAGCAATTAACTTTCCTTGCATTATAACCTTGGCCAGATTTAGGTTTGATTGAAGCTAAATTGTTGGTTCTGATATAAAATGTATTGAAAAAACCAAAAATGAATAAAAAACGAATAAAAACTATCGTTTAAACCCAATCGTTTGTTTGGTTTGTTTTTCCTTTATAATTTCTTATTGCAAAGTTTGATAAAGCAATTTTTAACAGAATACAAAATAAAATGTTGTAAGTTTTATTGAAAGTATTTAAAAAACTAAATTAATATATTCCATTAGTACTTTTTGTCTCGACATCGTTGCATTTGTGGATCTAAAAACACCGTATAGCGATGTCAAGCAAAATCACACATGGCAACTTTTACAGAAATCATTTATCATTCAGGCCCACGTAGATCCAGACTGCAACGAAAAGCATAAATTTCCATCCTTTCAATCCTATCAATCCTATCAATCATATCCATCCTTTCCATCCTATCCATCCTATCCATCCTATCAATCCTATCAATCCTATCAATCCTATCAATCCTATCCATCCTAATGATCCTATCAATCCTATCAATACTATCAATCCTATCAATCCTATCAATCCTATCAATCCTATCAATCCTATCAATCCTATCAATCTTATCCATCCTATCCAAGACTGCATATTCACTTTGAAGTGTAGTTGCATCGCCTTGGCATATGTTTTTACTCCACCAACTTAGTTATAATTTCTTGTAGCCCTAGATATGTATACATTTTAGAACTAAAAAGCACTTGAGAAGTAATTGGCAAAATTCTCATAGATTTTTGTGAGAGAGTTTGCAACCTTGTGAATCACTGTGTGCACTGTGTGCACTGTGCATACTATAAGTGCACAGAGAGGGTACTTTGTAATATTTGTGTATGTAGACTGGGATGAAATATGTTTAGGTTTAAATATGGAAATATATATTTGTAGGGTTTAGAATACTGCAGTAAACCATATTCTAGTACTTCAAAATACTTTCTTTTCTTTTTAACTAGAAACAAAACAGTTTGAACCATAAATCCAATTACAACCCTGCTCCTGAACCTACTTGAAAATACAATTATTACCCCAATTTTTTCTTGAACAATAAAAAAACATAGAGAATAGAATATATAGAGAGGAATTAAAAGAATCTCTCGGTTTGAACTTTTTCAGTCCCTTTCAGCCTGAAAGGGAGTTCAAAGTGTACAAATCATGTAAATGTTCTCAAATTATATGCAGTAGAGTACATTAATACAGTATGTTCCCTAGACTATCCATTTCAATTTCGAATTTTTTAAACTGTTAAATAAACTTTATTATGAATTAGGTGAATAAAAACATCATTTGATTTATAATTATAACGGAAAATCATCGTTTGTAAAGTGGAAGGCATAGAGTCTATGTGAAATGATCATTGGTCAATTATGAAACCAGCCTATTTCATAATTTGGTTTTTTTTTAACAATAATTTTAGATTTTCTAAAAATGATATTCCAGGGCCCAACAGGTTATACAGCATAAATATGTGAAGTATTCCTGCAGTATGGAAACAGTACAACAAAATGGCCGTTTTACACTATTTTCTAGTAAATTTCTCTCTATATATTCTATTCTCTATGAAACAAAATTAAAAAAGCTTCAAATAGGCGGTTTTAGAAAATAATCCTTAAATGTAACAGTGTCGAAAAAAATTAAGCTTAAAAAAATCAAATCAAATCATAACTCTTGCCTCAAAATATCTGGAAAACAAAGGATTTCTTTTCAATTTAATAAATCATAAAAATTTTATCTTTTAAATCAATAATCTGCAGTGACTATAATTTAACATTCAAAAATGACAAGGCTCCGCTTTACCTCTTATTGTACCTCTTCTTTATTTAAAACATCTTCTCAAAATGTTGCACATTTATTTGATTAGACTGAAAACACTTAAAATCTTCTCCATCTCTGATCGTCAAAATGCAAGTCACTATTTTTCCATAGCATTTAATAACTTCAATTATTGCCACAATTTCTACAAAAGCTATCAAAATTTGTCTTTATAAAATTTAAAAGATTTCTTTTGGTGGGAACTCTTGTATAATGTATAGTCGATATCAAGCTTGATTTGAATCTTGGTTTAATCTACAGATTAATCTACATCCGCCTTCCCATAAGTGCAAAAATTAACAGACAATCAGAAGCCAATGAATTCTGCGTTCAACCAATGAGAGAACAGAGAAATTAAGGATATCTAAAATCAAGAGATTCTCCGTTAAATTCAGAAGTGAATATCGTGATAAAGCGATCGGGATTATAGATATCCAAAGTTTCCAGATCTGATCTGGGAACTTTAGAATGGGATATCCTTAATCCTGATCGGTTAATTAATCTGGAGATTAATAACAAGAGGAAAACAAGCTTTATTTAATATCGAGATTTAGAAAAAGAGTGGATCAAGCATTATTCCCAAAATCCACCATTCAAAAGTTCCCAGCTCTGAGCTGGGAACTCAGATGGATATCGAGATCAATGCTTGATCTTGATCTTTTGTTAATCTGCAGATTATTTTAATCTTTATTCGATGTCCTGCTTGTTAATTCTACCCTAACTACCTAAAATGAAGTGATTAAGCAATAATATTAAAATCAAAGGTGCCCACCATGGATAACGAGATTAAGCGAAATGTGAATCGATGATGACACTATTTACATGAAAAATCCTTGTAATATTTACTATCGAAAGATAATAATAGGTCGGAACCGGTAAATCTGAAAATTGAATATTGGACAAGAAATTATCCAATAATTCTTGAGAATATTTGTCAAAGTTTGGTCCAGGTGAACAAAAAGCTTGGCGCTGGAGAGAGGAAAGGGAAGAATAATCTCGCGAATATTAAAACTTGAAGCCATTATTCAGATATTCAGTTACATCAGTAGAATATTTATACTTGATGCCATTATTCAGATATTCAGTTACATCAGTAGAATATTTATACTTGATGCCATTATTCAGATATTCAGTTACATCAGTAGAATATTTATACTTGATGCCATTATTCAGATATTCAGTTACATCAGTTATAGAATATTTATACTTGATGCCATTATTCAGATATTCAGTTACATCAGTAGAATATTTATATTTGGTGCCATTATTCAGATATTCAGTTACATCAGTAGAATATTCAGAATAGTCAGCCATATTCAGATATTCAGATACAGTTAGTTCTAGGTCTTGTTCTAGTTCTAGTTCTAGTTCTAGTTCTAGTTATAATTCTAGTTCAAGTTCTAGTTCTATTTCTAGTTATAATTCTAGTTCAAGTTCTAGTTCTAGTTCTAGATCTAGCTCTTGTTCTGCTTCTAAATCTAATTCTGGTTCTAGTTCTTTGTCTAGTTCTAGTTCTAGTTTTAGTTCAAGTTCTAGTTCTAGTTCTAGTTCTAGTTCTAGTTCTAGTTCTAGTTCTAGTTCTAGTTCTAGTTCTTGTGTTTAGTTCTAGTTCTAGGTCTAGTTCTAGTTCTATTTCTAGTTCTAGTTCTAGTTCTAGTTCTAGTTCAAGTTCTAGTTCTAGTTCTAGTTCTAGTTCTAGTTCTAGTTCTAGTTCTAGTTCTAGTTCTAGTTCTAGTTCAAGTTCTAGTTCTAGTTCTAGTTCTAGTTCTGGTTCTAGTTCTAGTTCTAGTTCTAGTTCAAGTTCTAGTTCTAGTTCTAGTTCTAGTTCTAGTTCTAGTTCTAGTTCTAGTTCTGGTTCTAGTTCTAGTTCTAGTTCTAGTTCTAGCTCTAGTTCTAATTTTAGATCAGTTCTATTTTTTAGGTATTGGTTTCATTTTTTTTTCTAGGATTGGGGTTGGTTATTTGAAGCAATTTGTTTAAATAATAGACATTTTAATTGATGAATCCGTTGTTCCATTTCTCTTTTTATCTCATGAGCAATAACTAGTAAATGTTATGTGCCCTATAAAGATTAGAGTTGGAGAATAGCTGTCTAGTGTCTAATAAACTTTACAGAACACATACTCGGTCAATTTTTCACATCATCACATTAATTAACATAAAGATAAAGTACGTATATTTCTTGCATAAATATCTATATAGATAATAGCTCAACACGCTGGACCAAAGGATTTTAGTCTGAGCCACAAATTCAAATGTTCTGCTTCTTATATCTTTGATATTTCAAACTTAAATTATACATGATCCTACATCATTCCTATAGTCATTGAGTTGTAAACTTATCAAGTTACAGTAATTAGAAAATCAGACTTATCGGCAAAGACTTGTATTTTTTGGATTAAAACAGACTTCAGATTTAAAAATTGGCAATAAATGACAGTTTAACTAGAAAAGCTTATTCCAACAAGAGAAATGATTTGGTTCTAAACTCCTGTATTGCGAGAATAGTAAGAAAGGAAATCTATTAAAGAATTTGTCTTTTTCCTCTAGTAGAAACTTTCTCTAGAACATTCTTTTATTATTGCTGTAAAATTGGTTGAGTTCTCTGTCTGTAAAATGTAAGAAATATATTTTAATTTTGTTTTACATTATCATCTAAGGGTGCGAAACTAGATTCGGTCTTAACTACTTCTTTTTAAGATGTTTCCTCAAGATTGAATTGTCTCAACTTTTATGGGAATGTTCTAGGCTTTGTTTAAAAATTGTTTAGATTTCCAGACAACCCTGGGTTTCCAAGCTAGTATATTGTCTGCAAATAATATCCAGACAACCCTGGGTTTCCAAGCTAGTATATTGTCTGCAAATAATATCCAGACAACCCTGGGTTTCCAACCTAGTATATTGTCTGCAAATAATATCCAGACAACCCTGGGTTTCCAAGCTAGTATATTGTCTGCAAATAATATTCATCTTACAAAGAATAAAAAACCTTTTGTTTCGATAATCCCTTAATACGGCACTAAGCACATTCTTGATTCAGCCTTCCTATAAATAATCTTATAAAATTTAAAGACAGGGTCGAATTTGAAGTGTCGTAACGCCTTGGGCTTTGATTTTACCGCTCTAACTTTCCTATGCTTTCCTGTAGCTATTTAAATGTCTATTTTAGCACTACAAAGCACCTCTTGTTATTTTAATTTTTAAAAAAGAAATTGACAAAATTCTCATTGATTTTGATTCCAGAGCTTGAGACCTTTAAATCGCACGTACGTACCTGTCCTTCATGCATTTTAGATATACCCTGCAACCCGCTAGATATATCCTGAAGCCAGCTAGATATATCCTGCAACCAGCTAGATATATCCTGCAACCAGCTACATATATCCTACAACCAGCTAGATATATCCTGCAACCAGCTAGATATATCCTACAACCACCTAGATATATCATGCAGCCAGCTAGATATATCCTGCAGCCAGCTAGATATATCCTGCAGCTAGCTAGATATATCCTGCAACCAGCTACATTTATCCTACAACCAGTGTTACGCGAGCCATGCTGCGTATAGAAAGTCTGTTTGTCGCCCCTGTGTATTTCTGAGTTCCCCCTGAAGATCTGTACGGAATGTATTGTGANAACCAGCTAGATATATCCTACAACCAGCTAGATATATCCTACAACGATATATGCTACAACCAGCTAGATATATCCTACAACCAGCTAGATATATCCTACAACGATATATGCTACAACCAGCTAGATATATCCTACAACCAGCTAGATATATCCTACAACGATATATGCTACAACCAGCTAGATATTGGCAGGCTAACTATCTAATTGAAAAGGAATGTGCCCACAATTAGAGACCTGGGGGTTGAACCAAGAAAACCTAGAGAGAGAGAGATTATAGATAATCCCAGCTTTAGACACTCCATAAATGTGCTGTCATCTTACCCTGATGGATAGTGCCTAGATTGTCCAGTATTCATGCATCTACAAGATAATACAAAGCGGTCGATTCAGTGTTCTTTCTTAAACTTTTGTTTCAATGCAAAGAAAACTTGGCTTAAATAACAATTAATAAACTTTGTATTTTTGCAAACAAAACCAAATTTGTCAAATTAATACTGTTAGATCGCATTAGTCACAGTTTAGAATATAAAAGCTTTACACCATCAGTTTACAAAGATAAAACAATATTTAATTTGAAAAATGTCTTTTTGAAAATTTCTTTATGTAATATTATTTTAAGGTCCAATACATCATTCTTCATTCTGTAAACCCTGTCTACCCCCCTGGGACTAGGTTTTGGTTGAATCCGTTCTTGTTATTGAATCTCTTTGTATGGAAAGTATAAGAAAGTTTAAATAAGTTTCTACCCCCATCCCCTCCCTTCCCCCCTTATCTCTATCCCCCCCC
>NW_019396477.1:0-22522 GCF_000591075.1 Eurytemora carolleeae | reverse complement strand
GCCCCCCCCCCCCTTCAGCAGGAATAGGGTTAATATAAAAAAAACACTTACATACTTAAATTATGTAATTAACTCTATATTCGATTCTTCACCTTTTAGATATTTTAGTTTAACGTATTTGTAATAAGAAATTTGCATAAAGGAAGCATTTAAACTTTTTAATTGAATTTTATTAAACAATTGGTTTTATATATTGTGACTCACTTTTTGAATAATCCATAAGATTTCTAACTATATGATACAGTCGGTAAATAATTAGATGCAGAGATAACAAATACAATATAAACCAAATCTTTTTAATAAACAAATTAGACTGACGAAGCAGAAAAAGAGTCGTAGATTAATATTCAGAATAATATTAAAAACTGTTTGTCGATGATATATTTCCAAGAAGATCATCAGTGTAGGTTTAAAAGAGTCTTATTTTCAGACTTTTTTTGATAAATGGATTTTTTGAAGTGTCCAATAATATTTTGGCTCAGTTATTCCAACAGACAATAATTACGATCAAAAAATAAAAAAAAAAGTTTTTATGTTTTTGAGTAAACTTGCAGATAAATGTAATGTTATTTTAAGTATCAGATAAAAGTTATTTTGCCACTCATTATAAACCGCATTCTCAACAAAATGATAAATGTTTTAACATTTGTATATTTTCTTTAGCTTTTTATTTTTCTGATGCGAAACAAAGAAGAGAATAATTTTTAATATTCAGCTTGATCCATCATCTAGAACCCTGTCTTAAACCTCCTTTTTATTATATATTTTATTTATGTTCAAGTATTCCCTTTATATGTTAATACAAGGCTAGGACGCTTCGTGCCTCCTTCCTATTAACAATTTAGTCATTTAAAATCATTTTCAAAGTTTTGCAGATTTTCCTATTTAAATTGGTGCATTTTCAAAATAAAAATAAACTTCAACATTTTTTCCGTGCAAAATGAATCAACTTTGACTGGCAACCTTGATGTTAGTTGCCTCAAAAACATTGGGCTCGATCTGTTTAGCCATTTTTACGTATTATATTGATCATTTCCTCAGTAATGAAAGATTTTATAGTTCAGTTACCAAAGCTGGTGTGATAATTCATCCAGATAATATGTCTGGTCATCTTCCTATATTCTGTAAGTTTGATATGGATCAGCTTAATTTGGATGTAGAAAGGTTAACCAGCACACCAAAACCTAGCTGGGGTAAAGCATCTTTAGAGCAGCAAGTATATTATAGAGATAATCTAGATACAAGACTTAATACTCTAGACTTACCACAGGAATGCAACCTTTGCTACACTCTCCATTGTCAGAATCATGATGCCAGTATTGATGAATTTGCTACTGGAATATGTGAAGCTATAGACAATGCAGCAAAGTTGTGTCTACCAAAATCAGGAGGAGTGTCAAATGAAAAATCAAACGGGATCTAAGGTTGGAATGAATATGTAAAACCATATCAGGCCGAAAGTAAGTTCTGGTTTGGTGTTTGGCAAGCAGCTGGGAGGCCAAGAGAGGGAGAACTGTTTATTTTGCAGCGAAATGCTCACATGCAGTATATTAATATTCTATAAGAAGATTAAAGAGAGCCAAAAGTCAATTACTTCAAGATAAATTTACTCAAAAATTGCTCAATGGAGGAGGTGATATATTCAAAGAAATTAAGAAATTCCGGGGACAAAATACAACAATTTCAAATTGTATAGATGGAGAAGTTGGGGCCCAGAATATTGCAAATCACTTTCAAGAAATCTATGAAAATCTGTACTCCCAGCATACTCTAGGAGAAGATTTTGATAAAGTGCAGCAAAATATACAAGAAAGAGTTCATCATGGATTACAGGATGATATAAATAAAGTTAACAGCCAGTCAGTCAAAGATGCACTAAATAAAATGAAAGCAATGAAAAGTGATGCATTATTTGACTTCAGCTCTGACTGCTTAATTAATGCATCAAACAAGTTAATAGATCATGTGACCAACCTANTCTTATCCATGTAATGTCTTATCCGTGTAATGTCTTATCCGTGTATTGTCTTATCCATGTAATGTCTTATCTATGTAATGTTCTATGTATTTTCAAAAAAATTTATTTAAACAAATTTTAACTACACCATTTATATATGTATTTATATCTTTGTGTGTGAATAAATCTTTATAATAATATATATATATATTATGCGATTGAAAACCTGTGTTTGTAAAACAAACATAAACCACGTCTAACTAAACTAATTGCATTTATATCCATCCATTACCCCTAATTTTTGTAGATCGAATATCCATCTATATCCATCCATCTGTCCTAATTTTCATGGGATATCCATCTATATCAATCCATTTCTTTTAATTTTAGTAGAATCATCTTTATCCATCCATCTATCCTAATCTTTGTAGAATATCCGTCTATATCCATCTCTTTTAATTTTAGTAGAATATCCATCTATATCCATCCATCTATCGTAATTTTAGTAGAATATCCATCTATATCCATCCATCTCTTTTAATTTTAGTAGAATATCCATCTATATCCATCCATCTATCGTAATTTTAGTAGAATATCCATCTATATCCATCCATCTCTTTTAATTTTAGTAGAATATCCATCTCTATCCATCTTCTCCATCTATCTTAATTTTTATAGATCGAATATCCATCTATATCCATCCATCTGTTCTAATGTTAGTGGATATCTGGTAAAGTTGAATAATCTGCTTATCTTGGTTGTTCAGAACTTGAAATCCTGCCACCCTGCCAAATACAGTTTACAACCACATTTTACACTGGAAGAAAACAACTAGACCGGAGTCTTTCACGGAAACATTATATAGTACTGGGCTTTTTATAGTAATTTGTGCTTTGCATTGATGCTTTTAAAATCACCATTTCTCATAATTGTTTGGTCCCCCCCGCCCTTCCCCCAGCATACTGAATATGAAGTAACCCACAGAGGAAGGGTTAAGAAAAAAGTATCTTATGGTAATGTAGGATTGGAGAAATGTATAAGAGCTTGGAAGGATTGGATTATGTTTAATATTTGTCTGAATAAAATATATTAACATTTGAATAGAAACTAAATTATAGAATAATATAAGTCCAATACATGTAAACTTAAACCCAAGCCAAGTCAACAAAAAATATCTTCTTCTTGACAGTTTGCTCACCAAACTCATGCAAAACAGTAAAACTTTAAACATGTTTTAAAAAAAACTTGTATACAGAAATGCTTTTAATGTTTAACCCCATACCGGTTCAGCTATTTTTGTCTAATATATGGGGGGATCGAGGTGCCCCCTCCCCCGCTCTGAAAGTAGAATTGAAATCTGATATGTTTTCATTCATAACTTGTTTAAATTGAAGAGTTCTTGAGAAGAACAAAGTGTTTTGAGTTTCTAATATGTAATGAAACCGAATGTTTTGAGTTTCTTATATGTAATAAAACCGAATGTTTTGAGTTTCTCATATGTATAGAAACCGAATAATTTGAGTTTCTCATATGTAATGAAACCCAAATGTTTTGAGTTTCTCATATGTAATGAAACCCATATGTTTTGAGTTTCTCATGTGTAATGAAACACGAATAAACCGCCTTTCTTATAAGTGTGAATAGAATAGAAAACTAGAGGAACTAAGAGGCGAACTCATTTAAAAATATTTGCTCCATTTTTCAAAGAATTTCTGGATATCATTGCACTCGACATCTCGAAAACGACCAAACACACTGCAGTGAGATTTGGCTAACACTGAATTTTCTCCATTTACTGAACATCTTGCAGCTCGCTTCTTAAAGGGATTGTAACTGTAACTTCAGATGACCCTCCATGGAGAGATGGAAATACTCGATTCACAACGGTACCCTTTGTCTGATTAAATATTTTAAGATAACATTTTTATGATTTTTAAAACTGAATATTTTTAATTGTGGTTTTTACACAGATGACTTGCGCATTTTTATTGAATGAAAACATATAGACCATATCAGAATTGATCACTTTTTAACCTAGAAAAACGACATTATCTGACACATTATAGATCAGATAAAGGTATAAAGGGTTCTTTTTTGAATCGGGCATTGTCATCTTTGCATGGAGGGTCACTTGTGATTACGCATACAGTCCCTTTAGTATTCGTTAAAGAAAACAATTGATTTTAAAGTGAAACCACATCGGTATTATTGGGAACAATTAAAATACATTTTTGTTATAGTGTAATAAAAAAATATTCAATATAACTCTGAAATATCAATTATTTCCTAATATCCATAAATGAGTATGAAATATCATCCTAATATTCATAAAAGAGTATGAGATATCATATATATCCTAATATCCATAAATAAGTATGAAACATCATGTATATCCTAATATCTATAAGTAAGTCTGAAATATCATGTATAATGTATATCCATACATGCATGAATGATGTTAACGTTGTTTGGTTTAGTTTGAAGATTTGACATATGGTATCAAAGTTAGAGAAGAACGGATGCCAGAACCTTCCAACCATCCAACGAGGGGAGGAAGGCCAGTCACAATAATATCTCGTCCAAGCCCCCTGAAATCATTTTCCCTCGATTGTTATGATTTTAATGTGTCCAATTCTTGAAGAGAACATGTTTTTTAATTTGGCCTCTTTAGTGCATAAAAACAAAATAATGAAAGGACGAGGATTTTGGAGGTGGAACATGTTTTTTTAATTTGGCCTCTTTAGTGCATAAAAACAAAATAATGAAAGGACGAGGATTTTGGAGGTGGCTCGGACAAGAAAATGAGGTAAATGTGGCATGGACGAGAAATTGTTGCGGCTGACCTTCCTCCCCCCTTCCAACCATCCAACGATCCAAACATCCAGTTCTAGGGCTGGGACAATTAGAAACATTTTTAATTTCTAGTTTAATTTTTAAAATCAAGAATATTTCTAATTTCTCCCCGAAACTTAACAAAAATCTAAACATTTCCCTAAAGCGGCTTCAGGACGGTAAAATTGATCAATCAAATGTCCTGAGCCCGCGATTTAAAAAAATCGGGAAAATACGGGCCCTATTTACGACTTGAGCTTTCGGATTCAAGCTGCATCTTATTTTCCACAGAGTTTGAGTTCAAAAACCCGGTTTAATATTCTTTTTGGCGCATTCCGGGTTTTTATAAGAACAAAACTCAACATTGAGCCTTATTCTCCACTAAAACCTACCAAGGTCGGTTTTATTTTCATTGGACCTAACTCTTTAAGTCGAGCCGAAGATCTTGCAGCTGTCAATCACATGACACAAGCTGTCGTCAGAGTTAGGTCGAAGATTGGGTCTTAAATTCGTGTTTAAGGAATTACGGCTTGAGTGGAAGTTTTTAAATCGCAGGCTCTGATTTATTAAAAATGTATTTCTGTCCGGCATCGTCAACTGATATGATTGCATATCCTTCGATCTATATATGAATGAATAATGGTTTAAAAAGCCTGTAAGCGTAATAGGTGTGACCTATATCACTGAAAACCTATCATTTAAATTTTGGTTTCTATATAAAAGTGACTTCATTTCTACTGCTTGAAAAATATAGGAATTATCATAGTTAACACTTTTTTACCTAGATGACCCCCCCTCTTTGCAAACTTCTAAAGCAAACATTCGGCATTCGGCACTTGTCCAAGCTACAGTGCTCGGGCAGAAGTTGTTTTTGGTTCGTCATTTTTTACAAGTTCTATACATGTATTAACTGCATGGTCCACGTGGATTTAACGGTTCTGTCAATATTCCAGAAAGCTGTGACTTTCGATCACAATTTGACCCATTAACCCTATTCCTGCTAGGGGGGGGGTCAATTTGACCCCCCCTGTAGTTTTCTTACATAACTCAAAAAGTATTGGTCTGAGGCTGCTGAAATTTTCTGACTTTTCCTACATACCCAAAGCCCTCCATTTAGGCCTAAAACCGGGCTTTAATACTAACTGCCTTAGTCCTCAGTCACACTGCCTGAATGACTGCTTTTTCCTGTAACAAACTAAATCTTTGTTTTGACCCACTTTCACTTGTCAGATTTTGATAAGATTTAGCTTTTTGGAAAGCCTTTGACATAAGGAAACAAATTGCACAAGTTTTGCGAAAATAAATTGCAAATTTTTTGCAAACAAAGGAAAGGCAAAGGAAATTTGCACATTTTTAGTTTTTCTTGATTAAAAATTAGGTTATTTAAAATTTTGCAAAAGTTTTTGCATATTTGAAATGACATGGTCAAGGGCTTTTCAAAAATGTATAATTTTTCATTTTTTGGACAAATTTTTTTTTGCAAACATTTTTACTATATAAATGGATTTTGCGATAAAAATTTCAATTTTTGCAAATTTGCAAATGTTTTTGCAGATTCTAAAAGTAGAGCACAAGAGCTTTCCAATGATGTATCATTTGTCATATTTGGACACCAAACATGGGATTTAGAGGGGGGGGTCAAATTGACCCCCCCCCCAGCATATCCTGGTTTTCAAGTACCCCAGCAGAGATAGGGTTAAACATAATTTGTTAGCCTTTTTTTTAAATACTCTTTTGTTGGCATATGCATTTTGAATAAAAATGTATAAAAGAATCAAATCCGTAAAGTAAATGATTATTGAATTAAAGACCAAAACACGTTTGATTTCAAATAGAAGAAACCGAATGCTGCTCACTCTGGTTAGTCCGGTGTGGGTCGTTTACAGCAACGATGCCTGGTCCTATTTAATCCCGATATTCAAGATAAACTAGAGGAACAAACTGAACCTAAACAGTTATATGTTATTGTAAACACACATTAAACATCATTTAAATGATATTTTGGTAATTAGTATTCAACCATTTCAAAACTATAGACGTGAAAGCAAAGATACGTTTTTCTTTTACTTTTAATTTCGATGTCTATTTTAACCAAGCCGAAATTGCTAACTTAAAACTGGTTTAAATGTTGGAAACTTTAGTCTGGTATAGTTAAATAAGGAATTCAGGCAGTATTAGGCAGAAGGCAACAAAAAAAGGAAAAATGAAGAACAGCGTCTTACTTTTTAAGTTATTGTCAAAAAATTAAAAATTATATTTTTACCAATAAACGAAATTTCTTCTGAAATTTTTAGATAGAATTTACTCAATCTACATATTCACCAACTCTTTTAAGCTACAATTTTCTGGGATTTGCTTGCACATTTAAATGATTTTTTCAGTGGAGAGCTCAGACAGCCTTATAAAGCTATAAGTACAAGATCGTTAAGTCTGCTCTCCGTCATAGTACATCTATCTATATGGATGTATTCTCTTTATAAGGCTAAAACTTTTCTCTCTTTGTATTAACAGTGAATTTAGACAAATCCTTAGTCTTTGTCATTAACAGGTGTTACTTTTTAAACGTAGTTTCCTTTTAATTTTGTATTTTCCAGGGGAGGGGGCAGGGCCCCTCCTGGAACTCCCAGGGGGGCATGAGGAGTACTGCCCTCCTAGGTAGGCCACTGTGCCTGACCTGAGGAAGGGAAATGCAAGCAGATGTAATATTAAAAGAGCCTCCCCCATGGGTGCCCCCCCTCAGCCTCTCAGGGGGGGGGCACGCGTAGAGGGGTCCGGGGGAGCGCGGCCCCCCCTCGTACGCCACTGGTGATCCCTTTTAATTTCCCTTCCAATCCTTTAAATGGAATAAAGTGTTTTATGTTTACTATTGTACAGAAAGGGGAAACTTGACAAACTTCAGATAATTTGTCTTGACTTCCTTTAAACCACTTCACAAAATCATTTCTTCGGGAGTAGGAAACTCAAGAAATTTAAACTTTATGAAACTCGGTTTTTTAACAAAACAAGTGCATGTAATAGTATAAGATACAAATGTACAGTTCTTTTACTTTGGAAAAGGTTTTCAGACAATCTTTGAAGTTTTCTGAAATTGAGTATTTCATGAAATTATTTAATCGAGCAAAATCAGTCTTGCTTACAATATTTACTTAACTTTCTTATTCATGTCGAACCAAAACGGAATTGAGGTGGGAGGCATAGTGATGACCTTACATGACCCAAGATATGGTTTATATATATGGATTATGGATGCTCAAAATTACAGAAACTTTTGTCCAAAAGTTTTTGATTTTTGTTAAATTTTGAAAATTTCGAAAAATATTTATAAATCCACGAACTTATTTTGTTATTGTTTTATTTTGTAAAAAGAAAAGATGCTCACAGATAGAGCTACAATTAAAAGTTGAAATATAAGATGTGCACGAAGAGCCCTAAAATAGAATACTTCACTTTTCGATCCAAACACCACCCGGCTCCCGCCCCCTTGTCTATATTATTCCAGCAATCTAGAAATGAAAGTGAGATCCAAAATGTTTTGTTAGAAATGAGCCAGTTTTTTCTTCAACCCATCTTTTTCCTGATCCCCTCTATATTTTTCTGTCGAGTTGTAAAGTCCTATTTGAACTTTGAGATTTTATTTCCTATGTCTCTTCAAACTGCAGTATTTATAATAATCATAAGAGATATTTTTCATTAAAACACTTTTACCCTGGAGAAATCTAGAATGTAGAATGCTAGCTCATTTGAATATATTCTAAATGATTTGGCAAAATGAAAATGGTAAAGAAAAAAACATCAAAATGAAAAAATCCATAACACTGTCTATTTGATCAATAATAATATGCAGGCATTTTTCTTTTTTTTTCTTAAAGAAAATCTATATAATAAAACAAAACATTCGTATATATGTTCCCTCTGGCCGGCCAATCAGCTGGGCCGAATGGGCTGACACTTTTTGAGGGAACCCATGGGCCATGGCAAAACAAATTCGATCTTTTTTTCAACGTTATTTTTTCTTTCAAGATATATATTTTTTTCCAAGGGCAACGCCGTTCCCTTCAGCTAGTAGGCTATAAGGCTGAATTGGCTTTCCCCAAAAGAATTACACTACAAAGGCATTCATTCCTTTCCCGCTATTCCGTACAACCATGGGTATGAGAAAGATAAACTCGATGGAATTTCTGTAAAAAATCTATCTAATTAACTAGCATGCTTTCAGAACGCTTTTTGCAATTACTTCACCATTTTTTTATGATTTGAAGAAAAACTAGAATAATAAAAATAGTTTAATTTTATTTACTTAAAAGTCAAAATTTGTTGAGGTTATATTTTCACTCAATTCAAAACATTCAAATTTTATACTAAAACCGCAAAGAATACTTTTTTTTGCATTGTTGTGGACTATGACAGAGATGTGATTATCTATAATATATTGTGGTGGTGGCTAGGTATATGGAAACCTATCTGTTATGACACCCCTCCCTCCTATTGTATGTTCTGACAGGAACAGGGATATTAGAATAATCTGCACGGACCAATCAGGACCGGAAGTAGAATTTTTCATAACATTGTTGACAAACAAATATGTGCAGAATAAAGATATGGGTGTACAGACAAGTGCTATGAACTAGTTATATCAAATCAATGTCACAGATTGTAAACAATGATCCTTTTAAAAGGAGCTTAGGGACCGAATCTAATGAATTTGAGCTATATCGCTGAACTAGAACTACCCCCTGCCAGTTCAAATTTGAACCACAGATTCAAAGTTAAAGATTGAGGAAGGATTTGAAGCGGTGTTTCAAATTTAAACCAGTGGTAGGCAGAATTTGTCTTATTCGGTCCCAGAGGAATATCTCTGTACACATTCTTCATGCAGTTAACACTGTAGTGTAGCACATTGCATCTTTATTCGGTCCCACATTACAATTTTACATGTTATCTTTTACTTGTTCACTTAAAACGAATCTGCCGATAAAAAAGTGGAAAATAGATCAAGCAAAAGTAGTATTTTTGGGATCGAAGGTCACAGCTCGCTTGAACAAGGACCAAACTGTAAAATCTCTGTGAAATGTTTGTCTTCTAGAATGCACGTTTTTGTTAATGTCCATATTTTTAACTTAAACACATGTCAGATCAAACACTTTTTTATGTTATCTAAGCCGAGATTTCTAGTGCATTGCGGATATCGAGGAGATCAACCATATTATTGATTTCCACAAAAAAAGAGTTTCCGCTTCCCAGCTCTGATTGCTTTATCTGAATATCTTTAACTCTTCACTGTAGGTACGATTTCCATGCGGAATATTGAATAAGGATTAAATTAACTGAAAATCTTAACAAAACAACCAGATCAAGCATTGATCTCGATATCCACAATACAAAAGTTCCCAGCTACGGCCATATAACAACAAAACAATAAACCCAAACTATTACAAACAAGATTCTAGAAGATAATTAAAACTTCCTGCTACAGTTAATTGCCTTCCTTAATAGGTTATTAATTTGCAACTTTTCAAGAAGAACAAAAATTGTCCGTTAAAGCAATTTTACAATATTACATGATTAGATAATAGTAATTAGTGATGTGCAGTTTCAGATATTATTTTAATTTGCAACTTTTCAAGAAGAACAAAAATTGTCCGTTAAAGCAATTTTACAATATTACATGATTAGAGAATAGTAATTAGTGATGTGCAGTTTCAGATATTATCAATAGGGAAATTACATAAAACAATTAAATATATTAGTTAGACATTTTTTTAACCCTTTCACGATGAAGGGTCAACCCCCCCCCCCCCCCCCCCCCCACTCCCTCTGGTTTTATTAATTCAGATAACCCAACAACTGATTAAGATATAATGCATAAACTTTTTCCAAATCATGATTGCAAATAAAATTTGCAACAACAAAAACTGTTGTTATCAACTATGTCAAAAATTGTCCATAATCATGATTGCGAACAAATAAACATTTTTCCGACGCACTTTTTGATTTATTTTTAAAACCTCCCTAGCCCCCTAACTATTAAAGTTACAGGTCTAGGTTATTAATGAGCTGACCTTGAAAAAAAGGACATTGGAAATATATCACACTACCCCATCTCAACTAAGGGTAAAATCATAGGGGGAAAACATCCCCCCCCCCATTATCCATATTAAATCAAAAGAGCCCAATCGGGATATGGTTAACTAAATAGAGAATATTAAATTTACTTTTAATTCAAAAATACCAAAAATATTATCAAAAAAGCAAAAGCAAATTTTTCAAAATTAATTTTTGTAAAATGATGAAACTAAAAGTTGTTTATTATTGAACTCTTTATTGGAGTTTTTACTTTGACCTTGTTTCAACCAATATTATTGTTTTACAATAAAACCAATAGAAAATTATCAAATTTATGCTCGAATGAAAATTCTTTTGAAAAAACTAATCAATGATTTTTTTTTTAAGAATATATGTTTTTTTAAATCATTATTTTCTAAGATGTTCAAAAATGAGTTAGGCCGACCATTGAATATTCTTTTCGCTATTTACGCATTTTATAAAAATCTAAGCGCCCTGGAAACCTTGTTTTTTTTAATCGACCATTCAATTTATTTTTTGTTATTATATTTAATGTTAAGATTTAAAAAGTTAACCTACAAGTGTACCACACTGCATTGATGTAGAAATAATGCGAATTTAACTGAACTAGACCGTCAAACATTGTTGGTACGACTTTGTGACCTTGTAGCTCCTGTGTTATGCGAAAACTCTTGATAATTCAAACTTTGACAATCATTATATTTGATCTAGCAGATTTATTAGTTTGAAATATAAAGTTGCTATAGGATAGATGTTTTATAAAATTAGAGATGGTGGCGTGTAATTAGTTGCAAATGTAGCAAGAATAAATATCTTTTTTTTTATCTCCAAACAATTGGTATATGTACCTAATTTTAAACATTTTTTTAAACATAATTTAATTGAAGATTTTTATAAGCAGAACTATTGGAGCACCTAAAATTTTACAAATCGTTTCCTTGCTGAATGTTTTCTCAGAACGTTTCCTGCCACCAAACGTTTCCTGATTTCAAACGTTTACTGCTACATAACGTTTCTTGATATAACACTTTCCTGTTACAAACCGTTTCCCTACAAAAGGATGTCAAAAATCGACATGAATAAAAAAGATGCTTAAAAATGCCAGTTTTGTGTAAAACCGACTTTATTTTTTAACAGCAAAATCAAATCTACAATTTTTATTTCTAAAAGTTGTTAGTTTCATCGTAATTAGTTACATCCTATGAATTTTATTGATAATGATTAATCTGTACATAATATTGTTATTATTATTATCATCATCATATTCATGTAATGTGTAAGTCTTGTAAACCACTCTGTAACATATTATAGTCGAAAATTGGAATTATTATTATTATTATTATTATTATTATTAATAGAATTACTATTTTTTATTATTATTATTACAATCATCATCATTACTTTTTAAAAATTTCCATCCCAAGAAATTGAACAATTTAATTTTCTCATAAACTTTATTTTTATAACTATTGATTTTGAGTTCATATTTTACAGATATGAATTTTTTATAAATTCTGAATATCACAAGTTAACAAGAAATGATTCATTTTAACATTTTAGACATTTTAAACATAATATTTTATTATATTTTATCGTACTCAAACGGTTTACTATAATTGTACATAAAAAAATTCAGTGGCGCAGGAAAGAAAAGAAAAAAAATTTAAATGTTGTAATTGTCCATATATACTTTAATTATAATCAAAATACTTTTTAAGATATTTGAACTGTCTTTAATATATTAAAACAGACGAAAATACAATTTTTTCAGTAAATTTTGGTTACACTGAAGGGTTTTCGAATGGGATTATCTAAAGATCAAAACGAAAAAAAAACTTCTGGACTTTCTAGGGGGTCGGCCAATACTTTACAAAACTTGACCCCCCTAAATCAAAAAACTTCTGCACTTTTGCCGAAGTAGACATTGTTCATAGGATATGAAAAATGAAAATAGATTTTATGTACAATAGGTGGCAACGGGAGAACACGTATGCATTCATAAAAGTTCATGTCAAAAACTTTGATTTTTTAACCCTATATATATATATATATTTCTGTTAGATCAAATAGTTTAAGTTTGAGATTTTACATGTTGCATGTACGGCTTAGAAAATATGAGTTTGTGGCAAAAACTCAGTTCCTTTAGAATAAATGCTTTTACAGTTTACAGTTCGATATAACACTGCATGTTATATTTCAAGACCTCCACTGCTTTTAAAAACGGGATGTAACTGTTTGACGGTATTAATGACGTCATGCATAATTTATCTAAAATCTCATTGTCACCTATGTACTTAATAATCTATTTGAGAAAATCTATAAAACGTGTATAGCTATAAAATATGAATATGATTTCAAATCGTAAAAATATCAATTTTGACAAAGTTCTTTATTTTTAGTCAGAGTTAAAGGGAGGGACGGGAAAAAGGAAAAGGGGTATCAGCTGATTTAAAATTTTAATTGAATTATTTACAACCTGAATGATGCAACTCCTTGAATTTGGTCCTACGTTCTTCGTTTTGAGTCGTTTATAACCATGTTCTCCTTATATTTGCGCTTGTACAACAGATGAAAGTAAAATTAGTAGTTCAAAATGGCTGACATTCTGGATTTAATCAGTTTAAAATAAGAGAGGTTGGGGTATGTAATTTTACCATAATGTGAGCAGGGTTGGGTTAAAAAGTTGTTTTATGTATCATCACACCACACCAGTATTTCAAGGCTTTTAATGTTTAGATCTAAAGAAGATTAACTACAGCTGTCAGTTTACAGATAGAACTTAATAAATACAAACTTCAACAGTTCAACTGTACAGTTTGTACATTGTAGATGTAGAGTACAGATGTAGTTTACAGATATAATCTAACAAATACAAACTTGATCTCTTCATCTGTACAGTTTGTACACTGTACACTGTACAGTAGAGTACATCTGTATTTTACAGATATAACTTAATAAATACAAACTTATCTCTATCACTTTACAGTTTTTTTACTGTACAGTTTGTCCACTGTATAGTCTGTTCACTGTACAGTTTTTTCAGTGCACAGTAAAGTATAGCTGTCAGTTTACAGACAGAATCATGAAAATATAATTTTTAACACTTCAATTGTTTAGTTTGTACACTGTACTGCAGTAGAGTACAGCTGTCAGTTTACAGACAGAACTTAACAAATATAAACTTGAACACGTTATCTATACAATTTGTACACTGTACAGCAAGTACAGCTGTCAGTTTACAGATAGAACTTGATAAATGCAAACCAGAATATTTCTATTGTAGAGTTTGTTTACTGTACAGCACAGTACAGCTGTAGTATACAGATAGAATTTAGTAAATACCAATTAAAAGCTTATTTTATAATTGTTTAGAAGTTCTAGAACAATGTCAAAGCGATGTTTTATGATTTGAAATTTAAAAACTGTATTTACTCATTTTATAAAAAAGTGTACTACCTGAGTATATTCAAGGAAAATAAAATTTACCTGTTTGTTTAAAAAAGTTGTTTCTTTTTTTTTAAACAACGAAACCTGCTCAGGCTTAAAGAGTGACACTATTCACAGTTGATAAAAAGAATAATATTGTTTCTTAAAAAATTCACAGAAATTCTTCAGAAAATCTGCAATTTTACTTTTTTATTAAAAACAACCCCCTCGATTACGCTAGACTTGTGAATGTTAACTTTTTACATCCAGTTATATAGGATTGTTTTAGTAATTTCAAGTAACCCTCCATTTTAAGATGGGAATTCCCGATTCAAAACGGCACCCTGGAAACCTCATCAATAATAAGGAATATAACGTCCTTTTTCTAGTTTAATAAGTCTTTTATTCTGATAGTTTCTCCATTGAATCTGAAGCAAGAAATGCGCAAGTGTGCACTTTTGCAGAGAAATGAAAATAAACAGTTTACAAAAACAAAAATCAGATATCTAAAACATACTTTATCAGATAAAGCTTTGAAGGGTACCGTTGTGATTCACACATGCCTATAGAGGGTCACATATTAAATTTCACCAACGTTGTCTTACAAAAAAGTAACTCAGAAATCTAAAACATACTTTATCAGACAAAGCTTTGAAGGGTACCGTTGTGATTCACACATGCCTATAGAGGGTCATATATTAAATTTCACCAACGTTATCTTACAAAAAAGTAACCATGAAAATAAATGAAAAGTTTCCTAAATCCAATTTTTGTGAAAATATATTAAATTTCATTAATTGGTGAGTGCTTTTCTTTCCAGATTTGTGGTTCTGTTCTAAAAATTTTTACATTTTCAAATTAAGACCTAATATTACTTCACAATAACTTAATGTTATTAACATTTTTCTTCAAAATCAACGACCTCATTGAGAACAGTGTTTTTCCAAAACAAAATGGCTGATTTTGGTTGTTAACAACTTTATAATCACATCACATATAACTGGCATATCTACAGGGTGCATTTTCTTTATTTTCTTATTCTGGTCCGTAAACAGGATCTCTGGGGCTGAAAAATAAAAACTATTATTAGTTAACAATTATCTTCTTCCTTTTGTATTTAAATAAAAAGAATTCTACTAATGTTCAGAAGGAATTGCATTGAATTTGAAATTTGACTTTTATAAAAATATTTTTAGAAATCTGCATTTCAGAAGGAATAACAGACAAGAAATGAAAGAAAAACTTAAATTCAATTTTCCAATGGAGGTTGATATTCTTAGATCACGTAGCAATCTAACATTTACATTTTGTGATCTTCAATTTTCTGTCAGTAGCTTTTATTTGTTCATGCTTTTCCAATTTTTCGGTTTAAAAAAAATTCAACCAGTTTTTTAGTTTAAAATCGTTTCCTTAACATTATTACATTTCAAAATTTCGTTTTTGTTACAAAAATACAATAATAAATTCATTTTTGTTTTAACTGCAATGATCTTTGGGCAGTGAGCAATTTCTAATACAAATTTCCAAATAGCAAAGAGTTGATTTTTGTTTAAGTTGATTGTGTATGTATATAGGTGTAGTTGATTGTGTATGTATATAGGTGTAGTTGATTGTGTATGTATATAGGTGTAGTTGATTGTGTATGTATATAGGTGTAGTTGATTGTGTATGTATATAGGTGTAGTTGATTGTGTATGTATATAGGTGTAGTTGATTGTGTATGTATATAGGTGTAGTTGATTGTGTATGTATATAGGTGTAGTTGATTGTGTATGTATATAGGTGTAGTTGATTGTGTATGTATATAGGTGTAGTTGATTGTGTATGTATATAGGTGTAGTTGATTGTGTATGTATATAGGTGTAGTTGATTGTGTATGTATATAGGTGTAGTTGATTGTGTATGTATATAGGTGTAGTTGATTGTGTATGTATATAGGTGTAGTTGATTGTGTATGTATATAGGTGTAGTTGATTGTGTATGTATATAGGTGTAGTTGATTGTGTATGTATATAGGTGTAGTTGATTGTGTATGTATATAGGTGTAGTTGATTGTGTATGTATATAGGTGTAGTTGATTGTGTATGTATATAGGTGTAGTTGATTGTGTATGTATATAGGTGTAGTTGATTGTGTATGTATATAGGTGTAGTTGATTGTGTATGTATATAGGTGTAGTTGATTGTGTATGTATATAGGTGTNGCCCTCTAGTCATAGATATAGCCCTCTAGTCATGGATATAGCCCTCTAGTAATAGATATAGCCCTCTAGTCATAGACATAGCCCTCTAATCATGGATATAGCCCTCTAGTCATAGATATAGCCCTCTAGTCATAGACATAGCCCTCTAATCATGGATATAGCCCTCTAGTCATAGATATAGCCCTCTAGTCATAGATAGCCCTCAAGTCATATACATAGTCCTTTTGTCCAATAGTCCTTTAGTCTTTTAGTCCTATAGTCCTTTAGTCCTATTTTCCTGTAGTCCTATAGTCCTTTATTCCTATAGTACTTTAGTCCTATAGTACTTTAGTCCTATAGTCCTTTAGTCCTAAAGTCCTTTAGTCCTATAGTCCTTTAGTCCTATAGTCCTTTAGTCCTATAGTGCTTTTTAGTCCTTATTCTTAAAGTCCTATAGTCCTTTAGTCCTATGGTCTTTTAGTCTTATAGACTATAGTCCTTTAGTCCTATAAAGTATTTTATTCCTATAGCCCTTTAGTCCTATTTAGTCTTTTAGTCCTATAGTACTTTAGTCCTTTGACTTCTTAGTCCTTATTCCTAAAGTCCTATAGTCCAATTTATTTTATAATCTTCATTAACTTTAAATACAATTCTGCTTTTTTTCAAGAATTTTACAAGTAATATCAGCTTCATAAATATCTTTGCTTAATTTGAATCCATCAAAAATATATTCAACCCCTCTTGTTCTAACGTGTTTGAAATTATAACAATATGCTTTAATACAATAAATTTAACATTTCTTATTTAAATTGAAACATTAAAGACTAAGAAAAAGAATTGCAAAAAATGCCGAAAAAAATATTGAAAATGAACCAGATTACAGTGAAAATAATATTTTACTCCGCCTTTATCACTATACAATAAAACCCACAATATCTTTGGCCAGAGTGGACTGTGGATTAAGGTATAGTGCGCACCGAAAGCTTAGTTTAGGGTGATACCAAATACGAATCTTTAAAATATTTCAATTTATCAATCTAAGAACGGGTCAGAGAAAAAAGAGATTTTAAAAACCTCATCTTTGATCATATTAATATGAACAAAAAAATCGATTTAATATTTCTATCGAAACTAAAAAAAATGACATAAAATATGAAATGGCATGTATTGCTCTTGATTTGATATATTTATATTTCCATCCCCCCCCCTTTGGGGGAACAAGATCCGAACTTAAACTATTGCCATTCAAACAAATGATCCAAGTTAAAGCCTAAGGATTCCACGATATTCAGCAGAGAATTAAAATAAACTAAACTATTTAGATTGCGAGATATATCAATATAAAAAAGGAATTGATTCTTTGCCACAAACTATGATTTTCTAATCCATTGTTGTATATATTTCAAACTATTGATTCTATTTGAATTAATTGTCTAAGTTTGAAAATATGAAAGGTGTTTACGATTAGGTTGTAAAGATTATGGATTAGATAATTGGAGTTTGTGAAAAAGACTAAATTCCTTGTAATAGAAATGGATACAAAATGAAAATCCTTAAAGAAGCTGATTTCTTGCCTCAAACTCTTAATATCAGCAATATTCTATCTTTACAACTTTATTGTGTTAACCAGAAATTGATAAACAGGCAACTCTGGAATAGGAAGTGGACTTTTAACTTAGGTTATGACTTAAAATAGTCCAATGAACAATTGTAACAACATCAAATGCACTTCATTATTGCTTGTATTCTACTGGTTTCTGGTTATCACTTTAGATTTGTATGATACTATTAAACTTTTTACCTGAAAAAGTTGAGCCAGGGTTTTATAACAATATTTAAGTCTCTAAGTTAGCAAGTCCTTATTTTATCACTGTAAAAGTCACTCATGACTGGTTCATGATAATGTCTCTTTTATAGTATATATGTTCCTTTAGCCGGCCAACTGTAGCAGCCTTGTTCGGTATACACTGGGCCAGTCAACTGTAGCAACCTGGTTCGGTATACACTGGGCCGGTCAACTGTAGCAACCTGGTTTATTATACACTGGGCCGGTCAACTGTAGCAGCCTTGTTCGGCAAACACTGGGCCGGTCAACAGTAGCAGCCTTGTTTGGTAAGCACTGGGCCGGTCAACTGTAGCAACCTGGTTTAGTATACACTGGGCCGGTCAACTGTAGCAGCCTATTGGTTCGGTATACACTGGGCCGATCTACTGTAGCAGCCTTGTTTGGTATACACTGGGCCGGTCAACTGCAGCAACCTGGTTCGGTATACACTGGGCCGGTCAACTGTAGCAGCCTGGTTCAGTATACACTGAGCCGGTCAACTGTAGCAGTCTTTTGGTTCGGTATACACTGGGCCGGTCAACTGTAGCAGCCTGGTCCGGTATACACTGGGCCGGTAAAGTGTAGCAGCCTATTGGCTCGGTATACGCTGGGCCGGTCAACTGTGGCAGCTTATTGGTTCGGTATACACTGGATAAACTAGTAATCCTTCATTTATTGTCATGAAGGACGGAGTAGGGTCCAGCGGAGTGAGAGAAGGATAGAGAGAAGGAATAATATTCTTGATATATCCAATTCTGGACTAGCATTACACAGGTCTTTACTACATGTACACACCTAAAATTATAAATTATATTATTGCGTTTCACTGAAAACAATTTGAAACAATTTGAAAACAATTTTAGCGGCTAAATATTCAAATAGAGGTACAAGTACGTTTAGTACACCAAATTCAGTGAGATTAACGTGGTTTATTTCATGTCAAGGATATATTTTTTTTTAAACGCATTTTTTATCAAAAATTATGAAAACAGTATCTACTTGCTACATAAAATTATAAATTTAAGAATCAAATGAAGGAAATATTACTTGCCAGTAAACAAAATTGTCTTTTCCCTTAATGAGGTCTGTACAACCAGATTGTGTTAAACTTTTGTATTTAAAATTTTAATTATTTGAACTTACAGAATTCAAAGTCTGAAATATCAAAGGTCTACGACATCAGAGTTTAAAGATGGTAGGGTTAGAAAAAAGGTAGAAAACATTGTCATCCTCATACTATTCATTGCAATTATAATGCTGTATTAGAGATGTCAACGTTTGGACTTTTCTAATTTTATTTTAGCGTTTGTTACGATAAAACGTTTGTAACGTTACGTTGCACATTTTGAAATTGTATCTAGGATTCTTTCATTAGGAAGTGAAATATAGTTTTATAAAGGGCTTGTAGACTTAATTCCAAGTGAATATTTTTTAGAGCCAAGGGACAGCTGGATAACATATTATTGTAGTAAGATGGGGTACCATGTATTTTGGCCATGTTTATCAAAACAATTATCTAAAAAATTTTCCATTATTTTGGTTATTTCTGAACTTTAAATGGGAGCTGAAATACAAATATTAAGCCAAACAACAAGAGAATTTCAACTTGGTATTAAGTTTAATGCCGCAGTCAAAATTAAAATTCCATCAAGATATATCTCAACTTAACACGCCACGTCAAGTTGTAGTAATTTTTTTTAATAAAATATGAACAAAATAAAACATTCCATTAAAAGAGACTTAAAACATTTTTTTGATGTTCATAATTGGATTCACAGAGTGCTTCTTTAAAGATTATATTTTATAGACGACATAAAGAAAGTGTGTATTTTTTTTAAAAGTGTGTATTAAAGCTTATGGTTTTTTAAAGTGTGTAAAGCTTATTAATTTCAAAATGTGTATCAAAAAGTGTAAATTAAACATCTTACTTTGAAAAATGTAATCAGTCATTTCAAAATATGGTATATCCACTTTTATATTGAAATCAAGAAAGTTGTTAAATTGTGAAATTTTAGTTTTATTAAAGATATTTAGAACTTGTCAATCATATATAAAATGACGAGCATTTTCGGGTCTTTACATCGCTGGTCACTTGAGATAACGTTGGCACCGCCGCCATCTTTAATGCTTAAAGCACTTATGCATTAAAGGGTAATGTGACTTAAAAATGTGCATAAAAATACAACAAGTAATTAAACATGACGAGGACAACAATTCCCAATTTAAAACTGTTTTCTGAAATTCAAATTATAAAAAGAAGTTCTTTTTATATTAAAACCTTTCATCGCTTTCAAGACAATGTCAGGTTTTCAATTTAATCGAACATAGCCTGAATTTGAATCATTGTCGCGTTTTCGAGAAAAATTCCACTTTTCCGTTTTTGAGTATAATCCGCAGTACAAAACAATATTCACTTTCATAGATTACAAAATAAATTACTGAAAGTAAAAATTATCTTATGGAGGCTTAATTAACTGCTAAATTATTTCTAATTCTTAATTTCCCCATTTAATTTGTTAAATAATTGAGAATAAGTTGCTTTAATTTTAAGTTTATTTTTAAGTTACAACTAGCTTTCAGAGAAGCAACAACTAGGGCTTGCTAGGCACTTAAAAAAGTATTCAGAGATACAGGGTGAGAGAGAGAAAATGGCAAACTAAAGAAACTTCAACCAGGGGTGTATATCCCCGGTATACACCCCTGCTCACAAAAAGAAGAGAAAAAACGAAACTACAATTGTAATATTAAAGGCCATACATTCAGCTTTTAACGCTGTATTAACGCTGTATGGAGGTTTTTTTTATCTAGCTGGATTCATATTTTGCTAACGAGCCTGGTTAGTTGTTATAAAGCATCAATTTGTGTAATTTTATTATCAATTACACATCAGGTTATTTTTTGCATATTTAAAATGGTAAGGTCAAGGGATTTTTAAAAATGCATATTTTATATTTTTTTGGACATTTTTTTACTATATATATAACTGAATTTTTTCATATTTGGACTTCAAACATGAAATTTAGAAGGGGAGTTCCAACAGGTATAAGATTGAATTATAAAAGAACAGTCTTTTTTAAATTCTTTTATTTGTAATTATATTTTTTCCTTATCAAAAAACTTGTTTTGTTACGTAAGTGCGTAAATACTTGAAAATTGACATTGATATAAATTCGAGTAATTGTNAAATCCTGGGATTAGAAGAATATTTTAGACTAAAGTTGCGATCTCAGAGTATTTAGAGCAAGGTTGTTTATTGTGGTTGGATACTCCGATGAGCTCCAATGAACGGAAAATATCGTCTCCATGTCGGGAGGGAGCTAAGGAGCTTCGCTTGTCAGCTGTAAAAACCTTGGTTTAGAGAAACTTCCCAAGCCAAATAATGCAAAGAATTTTTTTATGTTGATGAACGTTTTAAGATTCGAAATGATTTAATAGGACCTCACTTTTTTTGCTTTTTTTTAGCTCACGAGGTAAAAAATATAATTTTCTGGAATTTAGGAAGGTGACTTGAGAAAGTACAAGATAAGGATTCAGCAATAACCAGAAATAGGAAGTCGACTTTCAGACTCAAGTTTTAACTTTAGATAGTCCAATAAACATGATAAACAGCAAATGTGCAGTGTAAACAGACCCATTTCACTTAGCAAGTGATATAATAACCTACTAGTAAAGCTATTTTTGTCGTAACAACATCAAATGTATTTTAGTTTTGATTTAATATCGTCTTCCTGTTCAACGATTTTCTTGTTATGGCTGTATAACAAGAATGAATAATTTGATGATTACGTAATAACTGAAATGATAAATATGTTATGTAATGAGTAATAATCAATGTTGTCTATTTGCATATTTTTCTCTCTTGTGTTGGAAACCTAGTTTCAAAAATTTAACAAATTTAAACTACACCGTTTATATATGTTATGTAATGAGTATTAATCAATGTTGTCTATTTGCATATTTTTCTCTCTTGTGTTGGAAACCTAGTTTCAAAAATTTAATAAAAATTTAAACTACACCGTTTATATATGTATTTATATCTTTGTGTGTGAATAAAGCTTTATAATCTTTATAATAATTTGGCTCGGACGTATGTTTCAAGCGGCAAGTACTCCCCCCTCTCTAGAAAGGCTGAAGTACTGAAAGGACTCTAATTTTAATCTATCAAAGTGACACATTCTAGAATCAAGGGTTATTACTGCTATGTTGTTATTATTTA
>NW_019396476.1:254976-261249 GCF_000591075.1 Eurytemora carolleeae | reverse complement strand
GGGGTGGGGCTAAGAAAAAAGTCCTCTTTTAAAGTTTTAAATTCCTGTGTATGGTAAGCAGAACTAGAGCATTCTTCATCACACATAGGATACCCACACCCAGAGCAAACATAACTGAACATCCAGAATTTTATCTATTTAGTCCCTGCGAGGGACTAAAAGCGTTATTTCAAGTGACCCTCAAGGCAAAGATGATAATGCCAGATTTACAACGATGCCCTTACAAGGTTTGTCTGATTAAGTATGAATTATAAATCAATGTTAATAATTTTGAACACTTATTATTTTCAAATGTCGATTCTCTACAATATAGCTTGCGTAATTATCATCATTAAACACTTTTAAACCTAGAAAATATCTTCCAAATTATTGATTCAATAAATGTTCCAAGGGTAATGTTGTAAATCTAGCATTGCCATGGTTGCATGCAGGTTCACTTAAAATTACACTTGACTGGCATTTCCGATTGACAATGGTACCCTGTAGATTTTTTATCAACAATGTGTAAGATACCATATTTCTTCTAGATTAAACAGTGTTTAGTTCTGCTTCCTTCCTTCATTGTCTTTGTAGCAGAAATACGCGACTCCCTTGCATAGAGAAACCACAATTGTATTGTAAATAATCTAAGTTTCTAAGGTAAAAGACAAAGAAAATTTCCTTCATTTTAGTTTTAAACCAGAGGAGAAATTTTTACCTTGTATCAATTTCTGCTAAGCATCCCAAGCATATTGGATTTGTCTCCTGAAATTACAAGAAAAAAAAATGAAAAAGTATGTATCAGAATTTTCATTTCTATTTATAATATAATTATATTCTGCACAGAGCCCAAATTGTTCCCAAAAAATACTAGACAAAAACAAAGTGAAAATAATCTTCGTTTTTTTTAAATGTTGTTGTTTTACGGCATTAATACGTTAAATGTACTAATCATAAAAAAATAAAGTTTATCTGTCGTAATTTTTAATTTTTATTTAATTTCAATACAATAAATGGCAGAAGAAAAAATATTTACAGTTTCTCTTAGTTTACATATTTATGTGCAACTGCTGTAGGAAAGTTTGCCAAAAATTAAAATTGAGATAGAATTGTCTTCGTTATTGTTTTGAAATATACGACTGACAAAGATGTTCTGATTTTGGATGAACCATACACGAATTATTAACCTGGTTCGGACCAACTATTAATGGCTCCTCACAGCAAATTATCTCTCCAGCTCTTATATCCCTACAACATACAATATACAATAAATCGATAAATCAATAAAATAAATTTTATGTCGTTTTTTCTACTTTAAATACAGAGTGATCAGGGGGTGATAGTATAGAAGGGTAGAATACAGTGGTATTCTAAATATATTGGATAGTATAGTAGGGGTAGAATACAGTGGTACTCTAAATATTGCATGAATGTGAGGCTAAAGATCCAATTGCAAATATTCCTCTGTATCCTGCATCCCCGTAGGAGCGTAGTTCAAAACAGTTTATTTCAAGTAATCCAACAGCATGCTGTATATCTTCCTATACAATAGATTTATAGATATATCGATATATAGATATAAAGACATGTAGACATGTAGATATATAGATGTTTATCTAACCTGTAGTTTATCTGTAGAACGCTGTTATCTAACCTGTGGTATATCTGTAGAACTCTGTTCTCTAACCTGTGGTATATCTGTAGAACTCTGTTCTCTAACCTGTGAAATATCTGTAGAACACTGTTCTCTAACCTGTGGTATATCTGTAGAATACTGTTCTCTAACCTGTGGTATATCTGAAAAAATCAACTCTCTAATCTGTGGTATATCGGTAGAACAATGTTCTCTAACCTGTGGTATATCTGTAAAAAACTGCTCTCTAACCTGTGTTATATCTGTAGAACATTGTTCTCTAACCTGTGAAATATCTGTAGAAAACTGTTCTCTAACCTGTGGTATATCTGTAGAACACTGTTCTCTAACCTGTGGTATATCTGTAGAGAACACTGTTCTCTCACCTGTGGTATATCTGTAGAACACTGTTTTCTAACCTGCGGTATATCTGTAGAACACTGTTCTCTAACCTGTGAAATATCTGTAGAACACTGTTCTCTAACCTGTGGTATATCTGTAGATTACTGTTCTCTAACCTGTGGTATATCTATAGAACACTGTTCTCCAGTCTGTGGTATATCTGTAGAAAACTGTTCTCTAACCTGTGGTATATCTGTAGAAAACTGTTCTGAAAACCTGTGGTATATCTGTAAAACACTGTTCTCTAACCTGTGTTATATCTGTAGAACACTGTTCTCTAACCTGTGGTATATCTGTAGAACACTGTTCTCTAACCTGTGGTATATCTGTAGAACACTGATCTCTAACCTGTGGTATATCTGTAGAAAACTGTTCTCTAACCTGTGGTATATCTGTAGTGCATCTTGTTACAGATCCAGTCGCCATTTTGTTTGTGAACTACTTCTGGAAGTAGAAAGCCGGTTTCATCTTGAAGACGACATTGTTGACAGAGCAGGGTATTGAGATTTGTACCTAGTTCGGTTGGATCTTCACAGCGTTTACAACGGCATTCAAAACACCTAAATCAAACCTGTAAATTGTAATTGTAAATTCACAAAAATATACTGTTAAGTAGCGATCGCCTTGTATGGGATTTCCTAAAACCCTAAAAATCAAAATCATTTTTTCAAGATTTAGGGGGTTTTCGTTCACAACAACCCTGAGGCAAAAGCCCAAAGGAGTTACGCGCATGCGGTGTAGAACAGGCTTTCTCTCTGTCTTGTAATTCTACGCAAATGCGCGTAACTCCTTTGGGCTTCTGCCTTAGGTTTTTTGTGAACAAAAACTTCTAAATCTTGAAAAGACGACATCTAGTGTTTTATCTGTGTTGATACTAATCCATGCTAAAAATCTAAACAAGTTGAAGCACTTTTGTCCAGAGTGGTTAGAACAAGTAAATGTTTCTGATGAACAAGTGAGCTGTGGATTATACCGGTTGATTTTCAAAAAAAGAAATAGTTTAGAAATTTGTTATCGACTGGACTAAGTTTGTACGGAAAAACGATGTATTTATTTTATTTTTTTAATGCTGATTTTATTTTCAGATTGCTCTAGCCCAGAAAATATTTATCATTGATCCAAAATTTAGGCCTATAAAGAAACCTCAAACCGACAGCTTACTTTTTTTTAAATTACGAAAATCTGCCCTTTTCTCATAATTTCTGTACAAAATAAAATAAAATGTGAAAATCAAAAATTTTAAAAAATCGATCCAGGAAATTGATTTTTTGACTTATACTGAAATAAGTGAGTATAAAAGAAAAAGTGTGAGCCTGTGAGGCCTAGGAAGAAAAAAGTAAACCTGAAATATATCGAATGAAACCTTGGTTGTGGAAAATTGACCGAAAATTAATATTGACATTAAACAGTGGTAGTATATAGTTTCTAGTTTTAGTATAGCCCTTATGTTTTCCTTCTTTTTCGATGTATATATCAAATAGAAATGATGCTTTTTCGTCGCGTTTTTCGTATCAACCATTTGCATGGCTTTATTTTATGCAGAATTGCAGGTATACAACTTTGCCACCTCTGAAATACTCTCGTTTTCACTATATATATATATATAGATCAAGATGGGATAATATCAAATGTGTTTGGATACTCTTTGGTAAACTGGAGGTTTTATTATCTAAACAAAGATTTAATTAACTTGTCCCATCCACCTAATTACCCATCTCTTGAGCTTAATTGTGCTTTATATTTTGTCGATCTTCATAAAGAATTAGGCAGTAAAGACGACCCAAAACTCTAAAAATATGACGATTTAAAGCTTGATTATTGGTTTCTGCATTCAGTCTAATTTTTTGATTGTTAATCAAATAATTAAGCACATAAAAAACCCTAAATTCAAGAAAACAGATTAGACAAAGTCCGTACATTGGTTTCTGAAGTCTCTTTCTTTGTGGATAACCCTGTAAATTTTCTTTAAAAAAATTAATAAAGGATAAATAATTCTTTTTAAACAGAAGACGACATTCAATGTAAACCATTAGTTTTGAAAGCATAGCAATGAACAATATGATATTAATATTACCAGCCCTGTAGATCTGAAGATTATCATTCACAAACATTTAGGTTTTACAATTTACAATCATGCGAAAATGCATAATAAGTCTTAAAAATGAAACTTTCTCTAGCGTCATTTTTGCTATATACATTATACATCTGGAAAACGAAATTTGTTAAATACGACTTTTTACGTATATGAAACATATCCCCATCAAATTATTCAGGCATTCTGAGTTGCCGCTGGCTACTTAGGAGGGGCCTCGAGCGCTGAGGCTAGATTAAGGATGTCACATGGCAAAAAATTACGTATAGAAAAAATAGCAAAAGCTAAATTTACATGAAACTTGGAAAAATGACACTAGAAAAATTGTCGTAGATCATTCAAAGACGACTGTCTCATAATAGTGTTATCGATAATTATCCCTTAAAAAAACAACGGACAATAAAGAAAAACTGTAAAATTAAGCATAACATAAATTACATAAAGATATATTTATATATAATAATAAATACAACAAATACTGGTTAAAGGTACTCCTGGAGTCCTGGCTGCATGCACTATTAAAATTCTAATTTTCTGTCGCGATTTACAACAAATAACTTGTTGTCCCGTTTTGAATCAGTAAAACACCACACTGTAAGAAATCTGGAAGGAACATCGGGAAATCATAAAAAACACCACATATACAGGGTTACCCATAAAAGATGAGACTGAAAAGGTCACCAGAAACTCTTAAAATATGAAGATCACAAGTTTAAATTAAATCTTCTGTCTTAAATATAGTATTTTAATGGCTTTTTTAATTATTCGACAAAGAAAGAAAGGAGTTTACAGTTGCAGGGAGTCATGAATACAAAGAATCATATTGTATAAACTCACAACAGTTGTCTCTAAAGTCTCATCCTTTGTGGGTAACCCTGTAGGTAAGAAACAATCTGGATTCTTGATTAGGGATTAGGAGGGTAAGCTATCTTATTTAGGGGTTAGGAAATGACAAGATTTCTTGATTAGAGATCAGGGATGAATCAGCATTCTTTATATGGATCAGGAAAGAGCAAGATTTCCTGATAAAGGATCACGGAAGAGCAAGATTTCCTGATTAAGAATCAGGGAAAAGAAAGATTTTCAGATTAAGTATCAGGGAAGAGAAAGCTTTGGTGAGGGATAAGGGAGCAGCCAGCTTTCTTGATGAAGGATCATAGAAGAGAAATCGTTTTGATTATGGATCATGAAAATCAAGCTTTGTTGATTAAGGATCAAGGATTTACAAACAATGATCCGTTAGCCAGCAGTTTGAGCTGAGTCCAGTGTGTGCAAGTGTTGCTTACCAACCCACGCTAAGTAATTGTTTTCTCTTTAGTGTACAGAGTAGAGGGTCCAGATAACTGGTTGTGATCTCAACGCCCTGAACAATTACTTCACGTCAAATTAAAGTAAATTTTGCACGTAAGATTGAAATCTTACATGTTTTCAATCATAACTTCTCTTTCTTAAAGAGCTGTTAAAAAGAACTAAAATGTTTTAAATGTCTTATATTTATGATATATTTCATACCATGGCATAAAATAAAACTGGGGAAGCTACAAGGTCACAATATTATACCAATAATGGGGTATAAATTTGATCTTCTCCTCCTGGTTAGTTTACTGTTATATTATTACGAACATGCCGAAATTAAGAACGCAGTGCATGCAGTGTAGAGAAAAATATAAAGATAAATTTTACTGGTAGAACTTTGCAATTCCAGAACTCCTCTATTTCTTATTTAAAGGGAGAAAAGTAAACTGGTAGTTTACACAGATTTCTCAACTTTCTTTATTTAGAGGTGGGATTGAAAACTTCAAGATTTCAAACTAAAATGAAAGAATAGCTTAACGTGCTAATTAAGTAGTAATCTCTGTTTGTTCGTCTGTTTCTTTGTATGTCCAATCATAAATCTTAAATCCCTTGACCGATTTGCCTCAAATTTTGACTCATGAACTCAGTAGAACCACGGGAATGTTCTTAGCTGGGTTTTCAAGATGGTTTGTAATAATAAAAATATTTAATCTTAATATAAAGTTTCTCACCTTTGGTATATCTTGTGTTGCAACTAATTTGGAGAGGAAAGGGGGCTCTTTTCCAAAAATCATCTTCGCATTGGAACTAAAATATTATCAATAATATTACAGTAATTTCTATCATCATCGTTATCATCATTATCCTTGAG
>NW_019396476.1:252458-254249 GCF_000591075.1 Eurytemora carolleeae | reverse complement strand
GTGTAGGCCCCCCCCCTCCTCCCTTCCTCCTGCTTCAAGAGAGGTACCGGCATCAAGACACATAATCTTTTGTCAATCTATTATGTGTCTTAAATAGTATTTGGCAGTAAACTGAAAACAAACTAATAGTAATGAGCTTTCCTTATAAAAGTTAACCAACTTAATTGAAATTATTCAATCCATGCTACGAATATTTCTTTTCACCGAGTTTCCCAATATTTGAGGCAAATCGGTCTAAAGGTTTCATGTGTTATGATCGGACATACAAACAAAGAGACAAACAGAGATTAATTTATATTTTAGTATACTTCTACTTTGACCTAATGCCTATATAATATTCTTTCCAATTTTGTTTTACATGTTCATTTCTTCTCTTTTCTTGTTCCTATTCATTTCAGTGTTATTTTCCATTCCATTCTATTCTATTCTGTTTATTTCTATTATATTCCATTTAATTATATTAAATTCCAATCTATTCCATTCCATTCTATTATATTCCATTCTATTCCATTATATTCTCTTTATTCCATTATGTAATATTCTATTCCATTCTATTCCATTAAATTTTTTTTCTATTCTAATCTATTATATTCTATTCTATTCTATCATAATCTATATTCTATTCTATTCTATTCTTTTCTATTCTGTTCTATTATATTCTATTCTATTCTATTATATTATATTCTATTCTTTTGTATTTATTATATTTTCTTCTATTACATTTGATCCTTAAACTATTCTATTCTTTCTATTCTATTCTATTATATAATTATATTCTATTATATTATACTCTATTCTATATCTATCCTATTCTTTTTAAATCTAAATTCTCTTGTATTCTGGTATTTCATATTCTATTTTATTACCTGTGATCCTTGAACTGATGGAGAAGATCACTAACTCGTGGATTCTCCACCAGTAGTAGACGAAGGGGTAGAATACAGTGGTACTCTAAATATATTGGATAGTATAGTAGGGGTAGAATACAGTGGTACTCTAAATATATTGGATAGTATAGTAGGGTAGAATACAGTGGTACTCTAAATATATGGGATAGTATAGTAGGTGGAGAATACAGTGGTACTCTAAATATATTGATAGTATAGTAGGGTAGAATACAGTGGTGTTCTAAATATATTGGATGGTATAGTAGGGGTAGAATACAGTGGTACACTAAATATATTGGACAGTAGTATTTGTTCATCCAAAATTAAATTTAATGAAAATGAAAATGTATTAAATATAAAACTATTGTGAGATTTTTTCATACATCACATTCGAATAATTTAACCTAAAGATCTTGTATAGGTTTACCTGTTGAGTTAAAGGAATCTGTGAATGTAGGTTTAATTGCTCTGGATAGAATTAAACACTCCTAGAACCAGATTTAAATTTTATGAGAAGCTAGCGTTGGCCGTGGAATTTTTTTAATCGAATTTCAAAATAAAATTTTGTTTTTTAAGTAAAAAAGAATTTAGATTTAAAAATAAAAATTTGTAGCCTTTGTTATCCCCGGGGTACTGAAGGGTTAACTCAAAAATGTTAGCCCATTCGGTCCAGCCGTTTGGCCAGCTAAAACTGACATATCTACATACATCCTAATATATGTACATATTTTGAGCAAAGAGATTTATTAAATAGATAGAAGACTTTCGTTGGATCAAAATAAGATGAACATCAGAGCGTGTAACTTTTGAATAGAAGGAAAGAGTTAAACTCATTTATCTTTGAAGAAAGATTAACTTTTCTCTCTTTGTTTGAAGAGGAACACTGTTTTCTAACCTGCGGTAT
>NW_019396476.1:228405-252107 GCF_000591075.1 Eurytemora carolleeae | reverse complement strand
GGGGGGGGGGGGGGGTTAGCACCCGTTGGGGCCTAAAAAGCCACTGAAATTCATAAATTTTACCGGTCCAGGGGGGGCCGAGCCCCCATAGCCCCCCTCCCCTGAATACGTCTATGAAAGTGATGTATTGTACTTTACATTGATTTAATTATGATTTTCAATACGTCCTGCATTAGATTTCAGTTTTACGAATTCTTTTGAAATTTTATGATCATTTTAAAAAATACACTTTTTCAAAAATAGAGAATTTTAATTTCACGGAAAATAGATTGAGGATAATATCTATATACTCGAATTTGTATCTGTAAAAATATTGTTATGGCTATAATATCCCAATGATCTAAACCAACTGAAAATCTCTCTGTTAAAAGATGGTTAAAAGCATATATTTGGGCGCTTTCTGCAAATCAATAATATATTGTAAAGAATCACAACACAATTTCAAGGTTAAGTAAAGTTGACCACTTGTTACATTCTTATTACTAAAATAAAATCTAAAAGAAAGCATCTGCACATTTTAGAAAACACGAAGCAAATCAGAATTAGTTTAGGTTTTGTTGACTTAATATGTTGTAAACAAATGCAATTTCATCAAGGTATAAAATTCTCGTGAATAGTTAATTCATCTTAATATACAACAAATGAGAGAGTACATTGTAAAAAAAGCAGTCAATAAAAGTCAGTATAAAATTTGTTTATTTTTGAAAAACATTTTGTTTACAATAATTTTTACCTTTTAGCCGTAAGAAATCTTCCGACATTAGAATCAGAGTTTATCTAATAAAAAACAATAATATTAATAACAATGAGAAGAAGAAGAAGAAGAAGAAGAAGAAGAAGAAGAAGAAGAAGAAGAAGAAGAAGAAGAAGAAGAAGAAGAAGAAGAAGAAGAAAAAGAAGAAGAAGAAGAAGAAGAAGAAGAAGAAAAAGAAGAAGAAGAAGAAGAAGAAGAAGAAGAAGAAGAAGAAGAAGAAGAAGAAGAAGAAGAAGAGTATACCTGGAAAGGTGCACAAGCTCCATGAAGTTCATGAAATGAACCATGGTCCAAGGAACAAGACCAAGAGTCTTCACATCTGAAATTATGACAAAATAAACAATTAAAATAAAATATTTATTAAAATCTTCTTTAATATTAGAAAATAAGTTAATGACAAAATTTTGTATGAAAGATAGATTCTACGAAAAGGTTTTTTAATGTGCATATTGCAGATATGTTACAGTTACACCTGCATACAGTTGTGCAGGAATAAAAAACAGTCTTTTAACACAATTACAAATCTAATAACAATATTATTTTGGTTTGCAGTGCTATGCATATTATGCATGTAGACATTTTCTCTTTAATCGAAAGGTTCTAGCCTTAAAGATTATATTGGTCCAGAGCTTCAGCAGATATAAATTTATCATGACTTGAAATTTCGGTGCTAATGCTCTCCAAAGACGATCTGAAGTTCGTCACAAAATTCCCATGTGAACTGGTTCACTCTGGATGTTATCTTGAAAGAACAAATGTTGCGTTGATACCCTTTCTAATTATATGCATATAACTATTTTTAAACCTTTAACTGTTTGAATTGGATTTACATGATACTTTTAAACAATTTTTATCTGTTTTAACAATTAATAAATCTTTATTAAAATTTCTGAATATAGAGATAATTTTGAATTTTAATTTCTAATACTGTACAATGTTTAAATCTTTTAAATCTTTTTGTTAAAGTATTGATAGTTGTATTAAATAACATATTTAAAGATGGAAAAGTAAGACCTGAACAAAATTGGGTACTGTGCTCCTCTTTAGATAGAGGTCCACTTAATATTTCGTCAATAGTCCTTTTAAGATTTAGAAGTTCTAAATATGAAAATAATTTTACCTAGAGCACTTGAACTTTGCTTCCCTAGGACACATATCACACTTATTTATAACATTATTCTCGTTACAGTCCAGAGCATAAGACTCGTCGTGTTTTAAACCAGGATAAGAAGAAGAAAAGTCATCTTTTGATGACTTAAAATCCATCTCCTCTAACTCAAATTTTTCAGAATTTAGGTGTGATGAAACCTCCATGTTTAGTATAGAGCAGTGTATAGGTGACTGCTTTCTTTCTTAGGGAATAGACAACTTGGGGGCATGGGGGCATGGGAGGGGGAAAGTATTAAGGGAGGGGGAAAGGTATGCTATGTGGGGTTGTGAAGGTGTAGGGGGATTTAAATATAAGATTTACTGTATACACCTGCTCTATGAACACATGTGTAATATAGATGAATACGAAGATATACTTTTAAAGAACATAAAGAGAGAAGACAGGGCTAGAGACTTTATAAATTACTCGACTATTTTTAGTGAAAATACTTTTCACGTAACCCTTTCTTCTTCAATATCACCAAATCCTTACTCCTCCTACATCTCCCTCCTCTATTCATACTCCTCCGTTCCCTCCCAAAATCCTTACTCGTCCCCCTTCTCCCTCTTACTCCTTCCCTTTCTCCCTCTTACTCCTTCCCCATCTCCCTCTTATTCCTTCTTCCTCTTACTCCTTCCCCTTCTCCCTCTTATTCCTTCCCTTCTCCCTCTTACTCCTTCCCCTTCTCCCTCTTATTCCTTCCCTTTCTCCCTCTTACTCCTTCCCTTTCTCCCTCTTACTCCTTCCCCATCTCCCTCTTATTCCTTCTTCCTCTTACTCCTTCCCCTTCTCCTTCTTATTCCTTCCCTTCTCCCTCTTACTCCTTCCCTCTATCCATCAAATGTTCTATTCATCAAATGTCCTATTAATCAAATGTCCTATCCATCAAATGTTCTATTCATTAAATGTTCTATTCATCAAATGTTCTATCCATCAAATGTTCTATCCATCAAATGTTCTATCCATCAAATTTTCTATTCATCAAATGTTCTATTCATCAAATGTTCTATCCATCAAATGTTCTATCCATCAAATGTTCTATTCATCAAATGTCCTATTCATCAAATGTTCTATCCATCAAATGTTCTATTCATCAAATGTTCTATTAATCAAGTGTCCTATCCAACAAATGTTCTATCCATCAAATGTTCTATCCATCAAATGTTCTATCCATCAAATGTCCTATTCATCAAGTGTCCTATTCAACAAATGTTCTATCCATCAAATGTTCTATCCATCAAATGTTCTATCCATTAAATGTTCTATTCATCAAATGTTCTATCCATCAAATGTTCTATCCATCAAATGTCCTATCCATCAAATATTCTATCCATAAAATGTTCTATTCATCAAATGTCCTATTAATCAAATGTCCTATTAATCAAATGTCCTATCCATCAAATGTTCTATCCATCAAATGTTCTATCCATCAAATGTTCTATTCATCAAATGTCCTATTAATCAAATGTCCTATCCATCAAATGTTCTATCCATCAAATGTTCTATCCATCAAATGTTCTATCCATCAAATGTTCTATTCATCAAATGCCCTATCCATCAAATGTTCTATCCATCAAATGTTCTATCCATCAAATGTCCTATCCAACAAATGTCCTATCCAACAAATGTCCTATCCAACAAATGTCCTATCCAACAAATGTCCTATCCAACAAATGCCCTATCCATCAAATGTTCTATTCATCAAATGTTCTATTCATTCAATGTTCTATTCATCAAATGTTCTATCTATGAAATATTCTATGAAATTATATTTTATGAAATGGTAAATCCGAATACAATTCTACAAATAAAATTTTTTTTACTGTTTTATTTATTTGGTTTTTATCATATACACTTAACAATCACTAAAATACAAACATTTTCTGCATAGCATTTTTGAAAGGCAAAATTTTTAACAACAAAAAAGGTTCATAAAAGGATAAATTAAGACACTTTTTGTAATGACAAAATATTTTTTTAATAAGCTTTTGGATTGTGCTTTTAGGTTAATGTTAAAATTTCTACTAAAGCATTAATTCTGATTTTTTCAAACATAATGAATTTTTAATCCTCAAAAATTTATTGGGTCCGGGATCTGAAAATAATTTACAAAAATATTTACTTTTAATTATTCCATTTTGTCTAAATTTATTTGCACCTACATAAATTAGAATGCAATTGCTTTGCTTACAAACAAACTAAATCATAAAGATATTCTAACAAAATCCAAATATCAAGTATATTTATGTTAAATACAGTGCTCGGCGATTTTATTAATAAAATGAAGACAACTTTTTTATTTAAGTTTTGATTAATAACAAGCTTTTTTAGAATTACAAGTTTACAAGGAAACAAAGGAAAGCTTCTCATTGTTTACATGTTTATGCGTATCCATGCTGTTTAACAGCTATGGATATAAATCAAAGTTGAGATCGATAGTTATCTTCATTGTATTGATATATGTGACGACGACTGTAGAAAATCATTGTTTGTTTCATTTTTATGTTAAAAACAATCAGAACAATTAAACTTTTAGAGCTCCGAACTTTTCTAAAGTTAATCTATTCCAAAAACCACTTAATCCGTATCCTTCATTATTTAATATATTAAGTTAAATCTTTGTGGATATATGTGACTAAAAGATCAAAGGATTAAGTACTTAACACTGGCCTCATATTGAAAGTTTCCATTGTAGATATCGAGATTAGGCGCCTGCAGTGGAAAAAGGTAAATATTTTTTTATAAACTATAAAAGCAAAATCTTGACTACAGTTTCAGGTAAACCGGTTTGTAAAATGTAAACAGTACAATGATGCAAAATCAGCATTCAGCAGTGTACGACTCACTGTACAGACATTTTATCAAGGAGATATTGAATAGAAGGAGGGGGCGATAGGGTTTCCGTACACTTTGCTGTGACGTTTTTGGACTGCTGAAGAACTAGTTTTTGCGTAACAACAATAATAAAGATTGTAAACAATAACACTAATGATAAACAGACATCTGGCATCTCTGGCGTATTTATAAAGGGGGGGGGGACAGGATAACCTTGAATTTGATTAAAAATGTCGCTGTAATAAGGTCCTTTTCGTATAAAACTAAAATCCTTAACTTTTTAATCTTTTTTAACAAGATAATACTACTTTCACAGTTTACTAACTCATGTTTGTTTACATTAGATCGGCTGCCTTTGTTATTGTTGTTACGCAAAAACTAGTTCTTCAGCAGTCCAAATACGTCACAGCAAAGTGTACGGAAACCCTATCGCCCCCTCCTTCTATTCAATATCTCCTTGCATTTTATGAACTTAAATACAACAATGTACATTGAACACAATGAAAAAATATTATATTAAAATGCACTGATGTAAATTATAGGACTTGTACTATGCAATGTAAAGAAGTACACTAATATATATTTTGATGTTCCGTACTCATAGGGTACCGGACAGCAGTAAATGTATAAGTAACTCATCCTGTACACAGCAGAACAGTGAAATAGTGTATAGTTTGAGGATATACGTACTCCTCCTCCTATGCACAGCAGAGTGTAGTACAGCAGTACAGTGTGCTAGTGTATAGTTAGAGGCTAAATTGACTCCTCCTGTCCACAGCATAGTACCGCATTGTAGTGTACTCCTCCTGTGCATACCAGAGTATAGTACAGCAGTACAGTGTAATAGTGTATACTTAATATACTCCTCCAGTGCACATCAGAGTATAGTTCAGCAGTACATGGTGTACTAATGTATAGTTAGAGGATATATAATCCTCCTGTGCACAGCAGAGTATAGTACAGAAGTACATGGTGTACTAATGTATAGTTAGAGGATAAATGTACTCCTCCTGTGCACAGCAGAGTATAGTACAACAGTACATGGTGTACTAATGTATAGTTAGAGGATAAATGTACTTCTCCTGTGCACAGCAGAGTATAGTACAACAGTACATGTTGTACTAATGTATAGTTAGAGGATAAATGTACTCCTCCTGTGCACAGCAGAGTATAGTACAACAGTACAGTGCAGTGAATGCTGTAGATGAGATGAACCCTGCCAGGATTGCTGGAAAGATGTAATCGTTAATGAAGACCCTGGGTAGGATGGTCAGGTGGATCAGGGGAGAGTAGATCTGGGAGAAATTCAACATTATCCACAATAGGGCCTGAAAAAGTGTTTAATCATAAGCGTGAAAGTAGTATATTTGTTCCTTCTTTTTGTGCCCGTTAGGACAGTGAATCAACCTTATTCATTTATTTGATGTTGTTAGCAAGCAACCTGTTTTACCAGTATTATGTGTATTTGATGTTGTTAGCAATCAACCTGTTTTACCAGTATTATGTGTATTTGATGTTGTTAGCAATCAACCTGTTTTACCAATATTATGTGTATTTGATGTTGTTAGCAATCAACCTGTTTTACAAATATTATGTGTATTTGATGTTGTTAGCAATCAACCTGTTTTACCAATATTATGTGTATTTGATGTTGTTAGCAAGCAACCCGTTTTACCAATATTATGTGTATTTGATGTTGTTAGCAATCAACCTGTTTTACCAATATTCAACCTGTTTTACCAATATTATGTGTATTTGATGTTGTTAGCAAGCAACCTGTTTTACCAATATTATGTGCATTTGATGTTGTTAGCAATCAACCTGTTTTACCAATAACTTAAAAATAACTGTAATGGGAACACTGCACAATTTCTGTGGTTCTTGGACTTTAAAAGATTTTGGTTTCTAACAGTCGTCTTCCAATTCTACTGATTTATGGGTCCCAATGTATTTATAAAAGGCCCTGTAACGTGTAAGCGGAGTTTCTAGTGACCCCTTCGTGCAAAGATGGCAATGCAAGAATTCACAACCCTTAAAACCAATTATCAGATCAATATTGAGAAAATATTGTTGTTATTCTAGGTTTTCAAGTGTTTTTTTCTGAACATTCCTACATGAAATTACATTGAATAATGCATTTTTACTGTACTGTTACGTAACAGAACAGTAAAAATACGCAATTCAATTTTGTAGATAAAACCAAGGTACTAATGCAAGGAAAGTTATTTCAGAGGTGTTCGCATTTTTTGTACTGCAGTGTACTGTCTTTGGGTGGAAAAGTAAACACAAGACGGATTCCACAGCCTGACATGAAACCCATTTTCAAAAAAATTCCACCCAGAGAGAACTGGTTTCAATATGTACGCAGAGTATACACAACCGCAATTAACTTTCCTTGCATTAGTACCTTGGAAAAAACGCATCAGAAAATCATCATTTTTTAAGATAAAAATCATGGATACTAATTTATGCTTGATAAGACAAAGCTTTTAAGGATAAATCAGACTTTTCCAACTTGACATGAAGGGTCACTTATGCTTACAGTCCCTTTAAGTCCCTTACCAGTGATACTCCTAGGACGAAAGCTCCGAATATAAGATGAAGAGCAAGATAGCGTTTACTTCGTTCTCGGAGGATCTCCACCTGCTCCGGACTCCGTTCACTATATCTAACCTCGTCGCTTACATAGCCTAGAGGTTGGAACTTGGGATTCCGACACCTACAATATACAATATATATCCTACAATATACAATATATATCCTACAATATTCATACAATATTTATCCTACAATATACATACAATATTTATCCTACAATATACATACAAGGTGTCCCAATAAACATGGGAATTCAGTGACGAATTCAATATCGTCTTTGTTATGAATTAGCATTGTAATACCTGATTTAAGAGACATAATATTATTATGTCTGCTAGAGTTTATTTGATGAAAACGGTAAATGGCTGTCAAGATGTGTTTGTGATGTCTTTGTAAGACGAACAGTGAAGACGGACAAGTTTACTCTGTTTGTATACTGTAATTTTCTTGTTTTACTAAGTACAACCGTATTTGTATACTGTAATTTCCTTGTTTTACTAAGTACAACCGTATGCAGAAACAAATTGTAAACATAGCACATGAATATCTTACGGATTACAGCTTTCTGAGTAGGTATCACTATATTAAATCAAAGAATTATTTGAAAAGACGATTTCGAATTCGTCACTGAATTCCCATGTTTATTGGGACACCCTGTACAATACATATCCTACAATATACAATATATATTCCTGCAATATATATATCCTACAATATACATACAAAATATATATATCCTACAATATACATACAATATATATATAAAATATATATTCCTATAATGCTCAAGGAATAATAATTGTCTTAAAAAATGTTTTACAAAGTGAATATTTGCAGATTATCTTTCTTCCATCTCATGATCTGAGATTTTGACCATTTGATTTAAAATAATTTTTGTTTGTTTATTTTCTTGTGGTTTTTAACATCTACTTTTTTTACTCTACAGAGGTTTGGTCCATCACCATCACCGAAATTTATATTAAAGGGTGGTCGCCAAAAAACCTGTCTTTTTAGTTTTAGGTCTTTAAACCATTGCAAATTGAACAAACTTAATCTTAAAATCGGCAATGAATTTAGCACATGCAACAGGGAAGAGATTGAAACATTTCTCGATAAATTCTGATTTCAAACATGCCCTCACGAGCCATTTATAATGCTGTACTTCATGATACCCTGCTGTCAGCTAAGGGATCTTTTTAATAATTCGGTTTAAGTGTTCCAATTCTCATCAGAACCAATAAAAAATTAAACACAAATAAGCAGAGAACAATATAGTTGATTAATTCCTACAGGCTATAGAATAAGAACAACTACCCAGGGGACCAAGAAAAGAAGAAAAAATACGAATTAAAGGAAGAGAATCTAGAGATTATTTAAAAACGTTGCTCTGCAGTACAACTGCATTACTTCTTAAACAGGTTCCTTTACAGGCATAATGTAAAACTAAAAAATATTTAAATTTGATCAGAAAAGATCAATTTATTAAAATATGATCAACACTGATTTTTGATTTCTGTTTATCAAGAAATAGTAAATAATGGTGTGGGTTGGTCTTTTAGCCATTTTAAAGTCATTTTTTAAAGAATATATGAAGAATTCTTGTCAAAAGGTTTGATGAACCGGATGATCCATTGCTGAGATTACTTTTATGATCCCGCAAATTCCATGGATTTGCTGGCAGCTGGGATATACAGAAAATTGAGCTTTGACCAGCTTGCGCTTTATCAGAATGCATGATGGAATGTTTCATTTTCTTACTTAGTCCATGTACATAGTAGAAGGCCCAAAAAGTAAAAAGACAGGTTTTTTGGCGAGCATCCCTTATATTCCCAATTCCCTTCAACTGTAAATCATTTAATAAACCTTGAAAAGACTGTATTCAAGGCATAAGACTAAATTTATCCTTGGGATCGTTATACCCTTACTTAAGTCTTTACAATCTCATCCTTTTTGGGTAACCCTGTCTCTGATTGCTAGTTAGAATTATAGAAAGTAGATAATCTAGCAAATTTCATATTTTGACATATCAAAGGTCTACGAAATCAGATTTCAAAGACATAAGGTCCAGAGACAGTTAGAGTTTAATTAAAAAAAATCAAAATGATCCAACCTATTAAATCCTGCTGGAGCCAGGAGGCTGGAAACTCCGTAGACGAGGCTGCGAGGAAGGTCGAGGCCGAGGATCTTGAAGGAGAGGATGTTTAGAATGAGGATGATGAGGATTGGGATGATGGTGTACTGCTGGTAGAAGATGAGGAGGAGGGAGAGGGCGAGAGCTCGGTAAAGAATGGCGGAGGTATAAAAAGGCACAGCAACAACTAGTCTTAAATATCATATTATATTTATATAAAATTATATTTATATAAAATTATATCATATTATATTTTATAGCATAAATTCAATGCCAAGTTTTATAATTTCAACTATTTGTAGACTAAGTTGAACCATTTTTTTGTTTGCCGGTACAAGTATATGAGAAGTGGCTCAATTTAGTCTCAGTAGTTCAACTATACTTCTCGTTAAATTTGATCCCATGGTAGAGGAAATTCATTAGTGAAGAGGGATAGTTGAACTAGGTGTATAAGTTTGTTCTTCAACCCAGTAAATCTACACTTAAACTGGTAGTTAAACCAGCTTTGAGTCTAGTTCAAACAACTCTTTCTTTTCATAAACCGCTGTAACTCATTGGTACTGACTGATTAATACAAAAAATCAAACTTCTTTAAATAAAGTTTACACAAACAAATGAATAATGAAAAAGTTACCTCCAAATAGAACTTGATTTTTTCTCACATTCGTTAAAATAAACGATGGTTTGAATCAGAGAGATGACTGAGAAAAAGAGACTGTAAACCTACATATTAAATTTTATTAGTTTGACCCAATTGTTTTAATAGAAAGTTCTATTTTGCTATCTCAGAAAGATTTGGTGCAGATTTTTACTTACAATTTTTTGCGGATTTTTTTAATACCTATTTTTTTTCATCTGTAGATTTTTACGGGAAAAAAATAGAAAAACAAATTTTTACAGAACTAAAACAGTTTCGCTGATTTAAAAAATGTTCCCTTTATTTCAAAATATTTTAAACTTGGGGAATGCGGCGGGGGTGGGGGCCGGGGGACTGTTTTCATACTATTGACATTAGTGATCAGAGAAAGGTTTCAAGGGTACCGTTGTGAATTAGGCATTCCCATACTTAAATGGCGTGTCACTTTAAAGGGAGTGTTCGCGGAAAAAAGAGATTATCGGCTTTTGGCGAAAAATCATCGATGGTGATCGCTACCATGAATCTTACTTCTATTTTTCCGGCTATAAGAAGAAAATTGTTAAACGCGACTCTTACCGAAGAAGTAGCGTTTATAAAAATTCAGAAAGTTGCAACAATTTATTTCCAAACCAATCATTCAGATATTACAACCTATTCATCGATAATTTTTCGACGCATTCGTAAATTGTTTTATATTGTATAATGTTTTTGTTTAAATTTTTTTTTTAAATACAATGCACTTAAAACGCGGAGGATGTCCAGCTTGTTCAATAATATTACCTGTATAAGCCTCCAATACCATCTAGCAGGGTGTCCAGCTTGTTGTATAATATTACCTGTATAAGCCTCCAATACCATCTAGCAGGGCGTTCAGCTTGTTCACTAATATTACCTGTATAAGCCCCCAATACCATCTATTAGGGTGTTCAGCTTGTTCAATAATATTACCTGTATAAGCCCCCAATACCATCTATGGGTGTTCAGCTTGTTTAATAATATTACCTGTATAAGCCCCCAATACCATCTAGCAGGGTGTTCAGCTTGTTGAATAATATTACCTGTATAAGCCCCCAATACCATCTAGCAGGGTGTTCAGCTTGTTGAATAATATTACCTGTATAAGCCCCCAATACCATCTAGCAGGGTGTTCANTTTAATTAAATGATTATATGGAACTCTTTAAAACTGTTCCCGCATATTCATGGCTATTTATTTATTTTCGCAATTACTGAAATTTACGTAATATAGTATAAAACTCATTGAAAAATTGTCAAGACGACATTTGATAAATTCTTCCGATGTATTCGTTATTAAGGGTTTCACTGTATAAGATTAAAGGGACTGTAATCGTTATTTCAAGGACCCTTTCCTGCAAAATTGGCCATATTCACAGCGTTACCCTTAAAACCTTTCTCTGATCAAGTGTGAATTAGATTTCTATGTTTTTAATTTTGAATTTTGACTTGAACATTTCTATTACAAAAAAATCATATCAGAATTATCAGAATTTAATAATTTTCTAGCGAATAAACGATAACGTCTTTTATATTATAAATAAGGTAAAGGTTTAAAGATACCTTTGTGAATCGGTCATTACCATCTTTGCAAGGACCGGGACACTGGAAGTGACTAACAGTCCCTTTAACTGAGATTGCTATTTAACCCCGAAAATTAATCAGGGTTCGGACAAATAATAAAAAATCTTTATGTCCAGGGCTGCAAAAACGTATATAAAGAAACTCGAAAGGTTAAACCTAAAAATGGCAAAATCCAGCGACACTTCAAACTCGGCCTGGTTGTACCTGGAGAGAATATAAAGGTTCAAAATGATTTGACCCGCAGCTGTTATAAATCCTTCTAGGCTCCTCAAATACATCCCTTCCCTACAAACACAATCGAGTAAAGGGAGTGACCGCGTAGACATGGTAGCTAAACTGAGAGTGAGTATTGTAGAGAATTTTTTTGGATTCATTTGAGACCTATAAGACGTTTTTACTTTAAACAATACATGCACTCTTAGCTCAACTACTATGTCTACGCGGTCACTCCCTTTAATTATACTAATTTTTACTTCTCGTTTACTGTTAAAACAAGTAAAATATGAGAATGCAATAATAACGAGAAAGCAAAGTGAGGAAACATATTATAAAGAGCGCATATTGGATACGTTACATTCCGCCGTAAACTCCAGTTCATTTAGAATTGTGGAATACCGTGCCGACTTTCATACAGCTATGGCAAGTCGTACTGTATAAGTACAGACTATAGACGGCAAAACGGAACAGTACACCAACTGCATTATCTCCACTTTATGAGATTACTCTAATTCTAACAAACAGCTAAATATGAGAGCTTTATCAAATAATTCTTTTTATTTGGTATTTACCTTTTACATGTCAAATGACAGGTCCCCAGCAGCATCATGATTACAGTAAATATAGGGTAGATGAATAGATATAACCAGTCAGCAGCATTCCTATAATACAGTGAATACAGGATAGATGAATAGATACTGTAGTATTTCTATAATACAGAGAATACAGGATAGATAAATAGATACAGTAGTATTCCTATAATACAGTGAATATAGGGTTGATGAATAGATTTAACCAGTCAGCAGCATTCCCATAATACAGTGAATACAGGATAGATGAATAGATATAACCAGTCAGCAGCATTCCTATAATACAGTGAATACAGGATAGATGAATAGATATAACCAGTCAGCAACATTCCTATAATACAGTGAATATAGGGTAGATGAATAGATATAATCAGTCAGCAGCATTCCTATAATACAGTGAATACAGGATAGATGAATAGATATAACCAGTCAGCAGCATTCCTATAATACAATGAATATAGGATAGATGAATAGATATAACCAGTCAGCAGCATTCCTATAATACAATGAATTAGATGAATAGATATAACCAGTCAGCAGCATTCCTATAATACAATGAATATAGGATAGATGAATAAATATAACCAGTCAGCAGCATTCCTATAAATAAATATAATACAATGAATATAGGGTAGATGAATAGATATAACAAGTCAGTAGCATTCCTATAATACAATGAATATAGGATAGATGAATAGATATAACTAGTCAGCAGCATTCCTATAATACAGTGAATACAGCATAGATGAATAGATATAACCAATCAGCAGCATTCCTATAATACAGTGAATATAGGGTAGATGAATAGATATAACCAGTCAGCAGCATTCCTATAATACAGTGAATACGGGATAGATGAATAGATATAACCAGTCAGCAGCATTCCTTTAATACAGTGAATATAGGATAGATGAATAGACATAACCAGTCAGCAGCATTCCTATAATACAGTGAATACAGGATAGATGAATAGATATAACCAGTCAGCAGCATTCCTATAATACAATGAATATAGGGTAGATGAATAGATATAACCAGTCAGCAGCATTCCTTAATACAGTGAATATAGGATAGATGAATAGATATAACCAGTCAGCAGCATTCCTTAATACAGTGAATACGGGATAGATGAATAGATATAACCAGTCAGCAGCATTCCTATAATACAGTAAATATAGGATAGATGAATAGACATAACCAGTCAGCAGCATTCCTATAATACAGTGAATACAGGATAGATAAATTGATATAACCAGTAAGCAGCATTCCTATAATACAGTGAATACGGGATAGATGAAGAGATATAACCAGTCAGCAGCATTCCTTTAATACAGTGAATACGGGATAGATGAATAGATATAACCAGTCAGCAGTATTCCTATAATACAGTGAATACGGGATAGATGAATAGATACAGTAGTATTACTATAATACAGAGAATACAGGATAGATAAATAGATACAGTAGTATTCCTATAATACAGTGAATATAGGATATATGAATAGATACAGTAGTATTCCTATAATACAGTGAATACAGGATAGATGAATAGATATAACCAGTCAGCAGCATTCCTATAATACAGATAATACAGGATAGATGAATAGATACAGTATTCCTATAATACAGAGAATACAGGATAGATAAATAGATACAGTAGTATTCCTATAATACAGTGAATACAGAATAGATGAATAGATACTGTAGTATTCCTATAATACAGAGAATACAGGATAGATGAATAGATACAGTAGTATTCCTATAATACAGTGAATACAGGATAGATGAATAGATACTGTAGTATTCCTATAATACAGTGAATACATGATAGATAAATAGATACAGTAGTATTCCTATAATACAGTGAATACAGGCTAGAAACATACAGTGCACGATTAACTGCATGAAATACACTGCTTAACCTTCTTAAAGAAGGAATAAGAAGTTTAGTTTTTTTGCTTCACTAACCTTCCACAAACTCCCTCGTAAAGACAGCATTTATATATCTCTGCTAGAACTGCTATAATACCAGGAGCCGCCACTAACAATAACATCAGTAGTCCATCTAAAAAGCAGTATTTTTATTTTCTTTTCTATTTTAAATTAAATTTTAAAAGTAGTTCCTGAAACTTACATTCCGGATGATCATTAAGGATCAGTTCTACTCCGCATGCAATATCCGTAAATACATCCAGTATAAATAGTAGGACCAGGAGAACCGTCCCAACCCCACCCATCCTGCTCCAACTACTCAATCTATATACTGAGAAATAAATTCTCGTCAAATTCTTATTTAAACATCTTATCCTAAAAATGTTTAAATAAATTAAACAATATCTTATTATATTTCTGTTTTTTGCTAATTCTAAATAATTTAAGTATTTTTGCATTCACAATTTCACAGTGTTTAGATTCACTTTTAATGGTATATGTAATAGATACATAACTTGCAAAGTTCACTCTCTTTGTTTATATATAATATATCTACAGCCATACACCACTGTTTATATTTAACTATAAGAATGATACTGCACTGGAGTGTAAAGTGGTATACTGGAAGCCGGTACTGTAAACTGTTCTTTCCTAGGAGGGGGAGCGGGAGGGGGTGCGCTCGATATTTTCGATCGATATTTAGCGTCCCAATGTTTCATAAATCAGATCCATCAATCATTAATTTGTACGTTTCTGTCATGTTTCATGAAAATCAGCTTTTTCATTATATGTAATAAAACAGTTAGTGTCGTAGACCTTTGAGATTTCAAACTATATATTTTGTCAGATCTAATAGTCTAAATTTTGTATAAGAAAGGTTTGCAATTACACAATTAGGTTGCACAGAGATAGGAATTAGAAAATTTGAGTTTGTGGCAAAAACTCAATTCCTTTTTTAAGTTAACTCTAATATATGCTTGAATGGCTGAAAGGGTAAAATAAATAGGGAAGTAACAAAAATAAAGATTGAAATTATAATAAAGGTTACAATGGATGTTATTATTCTGTATTCTAATTTGCAAGTTTATTTTAGTAAACTCAAACCATTTGGTAAACTTTTTCTGAAAAATGTGCAGATATCTTTTTCAACGTATACGTCATCTTTTTAGAAAACAGACACATTTTCTTTGCAATTCAGTGAAATTAACTAGGTTTTAAGGATTACATAAGTAAGAAAGTTACAAAAGGAAAAGATAGAAATTAATGGAAAGAGCTATAATGCAAGTTTATTAATTAGTAAACTGCAATTAATTTCAACACAGATTTTTTAAACTGAAATTTTTTATTATAGAGCAATTTCTTTTTTAATATATATATGCCATCTTTTTAGAAAATACCTTTTCTCATTGGACTGCAGGCAGCAATTCAATGATATTAACTCAAATAGGCTTAAAGGATTACATAAGTAAGAAAGTTACAAAAAGCAAGATAGAAATTAATGGGAAGAATTATAATGCAAGTTTGTTTTCAATACTAACAATATTATTGTTACAAAATTGTCTTCTATAATTTTCAAATAAAACCTAGAGTGACCCTCCGTATAAACAAATGCCAATGCTCAAGTTACAACGGTACCCTTAAACGCTTTGTCTGTTTAACTATGTATAGATATTCATGTTTTTTCTTTAAACTGTTTATTTTCATTTGGTTCTCTGCATAGGTGACTTGCGCATTTCTTGCTTATGAAGCAATGGAGCAAGTTAAACACTTTTTGAATCATGAAAACTGCAATTAATTTCAATACACAGATTTTTTTTAGACTGAATTTTTTATAATAATGCAATTTTCTAAAGACTGTGCAGATATATTTTTCAATATATATATATGCCATCTTTTTAGAAAGCACCTTTTTATAAGGGGTCTACAGGCAGAGGCTGCAATTTAATGAAATTTATTAAAATAGATCTAAAGGATTGAATTAAGTAGGAAAGTTACAAAAAATAGATATAGAAATTAATGCGAAGAGTTAATGGGTGTTATTCTTTTTCCAAACTAAAAGTTTTTTATTCAAATGCATTTGTTTTTGAAACTGCAATCTTCTTAGTAAAATGCAATTTTCTGAAAACTGTGAAGTTATATTTTTCAACGAATATGCCATTTAAAAGAAAATTAAACTATCATCTTTTTTTAGAATTTAAGGCTGAAATAAGAATATTCAAGTAACATAAAGAAAAGATAGGGAAGGGAAGGTAGGGAAGGGAAGAGAAGGTAGGGAAGGTGAGTTAGGAAAGATATAGGGAAAATAAGGCAGGGAAGGGAAGGTATGGAAGGTAAGGTATGGAAGGTAAGGTAAGGAAGGTAAGGTCGGGAAGGTAAGGTAGGGAAGGGAAGGTAGGGAAGGGAAGGTAGGGAGGTGAAGGTATAGGAAGGAAGGATAGGTAGGGAAGGTAGAGAAGGTAGGAAAGGTATAGGGAAAATAAGGCAAGGAAGGGAAGGTAGGGAAGGTAAGGTAGGGGAGGGAAGTTAGGGAAGTGAAGGTATAGGAAGGGAAAGATAGGAAAGGTGGTAATTAAGGGAAGGTGGAAAGGAAAGGTAGGGAAGGTAAGGATGGGATGGTAGGAAAGGGAAAGGTAGGTTGAAGGGTATACCGGGACGGGAAGCAAGGGAAGGGGCTGGTACTGGTAGCTATGGAAAGGGATTGAACAGTTTAGGGAAAGAGGGTGGTGATATTGGGAATATTGGGACACCGGCCTGTTTTTTGATTGTTGTAGAGTAAAAATAAAATCTCTATCACCGCCCTGATTATCCGAGGAAATTATTTTTTTTTATTTTTTTCGGAGAATTTCCGTTTTTATTTTTATTTTTCCTTCCTTTAAAGCTGTCATGAGATTTAAGGGAGTTAAGCTGTCGAAACAGCTGCTTCAGCTGCCCCCAAACCAAACCAAATTCTCCAACGATATGGCGGCTTTACCCTTGTGTGTGTCCATCATAACTCAAATCCGAGAAAACCTAAATCCCCGCGTAAAATAATTTAATTTTATTTTGTATCCTTCTAATCTACTTGTAGCTACATGTCATGCATTTATTCCAGATAAAACCTGGGATTTTCCTTAAATCGAGACACGAAGATTTCGTGAATTGGTCGACATGGTCGACGGCTGAGATATCACTGGAATTTGGAATAACTTAACTGAATTAATATAATATCGGCTGATAACGACTCAACTCTAAAGGTAGCAGTTTCTCTAATTGAAGGTTAAATTTTTCCCAGTAATAAATTAAAATCATGGGGGTCCTTCGTAGTATACGATTTTTGGACACCCCTCCTCCCCCCCCTCATATCAATTTTGTACATGACCACTTTTTCAATAATTTTCAACAAAATTGGCTAGGGGGCCGAGCGCTGCAGCCACATGGTCAATTACATCCATGTCTGACATATAAGATCCATGTACAAATTGTTATGAGGGGGAGGGGGGGGTTCAAAAATCGTATATTAGAATTATCCCGAGCGCTGCGGATAGAACAGGCTAGGGGGCCGTGTGCTGCGGCCACTTGTCAATTATATCCATGTCTTACATATAAGTTCCATATTCAAATTTGATAGAAGGGGGGTGGGGGAGGGAGGAGGGGGGGTCCTAAAATCGTATACTATGAAATTACCCAAAATTATCTATTAATATATAATATATCATGTATTTCAACCAACGATATATTTAAATATTTATAATTTGACAATCTCAGAGTTTAATCCGTTATTTACTTGACTTACGATTTGTTTACCCACCGCCCCTTCATTCAATTTTGTACATTTAGCTCATGGTTACCGAAGTTGGACATGTGGCCGCAGCACCCGGCTCCCTGGCATATCCGAGCCTGTCTTAGCTGTTTCGCTCGACCCACTAGCCTGTCTTAGCTGTTTCGCTCGACCAACTAGCCTGTCCTAGCTGTTTCGCTCGACCAACTAGCCTGTCCTAGCCGCAGCACTCGGACAAAAAATTGTCTAACCTTACCCTGAATTAATACAAAATAAATCAAAAATCGTTTAATATGACAGTCTGTATTTTCTGCATATTAGACCCCCCTATCCCCATGGTGCTTGGCCTTAAAGCTGTCCTATTTGTTGCCCCCACCCCCCCCCCCCCCCCTCCTATCCACAGCTTTCCTATAACCATGACTAGCTATTAAAAAAAAAGAATTTTAATTGCTATTAAAACTATCGTTTTGACATTGAATATTCTAGCTAGAGAACCCTGAATTAGAGTCATGGAGGAGAGCGTAGAAGAGTCGGAGTCCTCAATTCTCCAGTCCAGTGGTCCACGGGGTCCACGGGGTAGACGGGGTGGACGGAGAAGGACCGAGGAACATGTAGATTTGACGGATTCTTCTCCGCAGAAAGATTTGGACGAAACAATTGAAAAAGAAGTTGGGATGACAAGAGGAGGAAGTGGTATGACAAGAGGAGGGCTTGGGATGACTAGAGGTGGAAGTGGGATGACAAGAGGAGCAAGAGGGATGAGAGGAGGTAGTGGTAGAGGGAGGAGAGGAGGAGGGAGGTTGATCAGACCGTTTTATATAGATTTAATGGATTTAACAACTCATTCAAGAGTTGGAGTTGCAGCCAAGATACTCTTAACTAGGCCAGAGTTAATGCAGGGGTAAATATGAAAATAAAATAATTTATTGTCAGGGGCTCACACATTGGGTGATATGGGGGCTAATCCCCCCTGCTGGAAAGTAAAAACTGTGTTTTGACAGGGGGAATTGTCATGTCAGATTACACCTGTACAAATTCCTGAATACTCCCCTGTCAATCGAATTTTGTATATCATTGTTGTCGATTTTTTTTTCGATCCCTGTTTTCACTTTTCATTCTTCTTCCCATTTTTCTTGCAAAATTTGTCTTACTTTTAAATTTTGAATTTTTTTCTTTTTTCTGTTTGATTTAAATACAAATACTTGAGCTGAAATTTGTCTGAAAATTAGAAGTCGGAATATCATGTTTTGAGCAATAGTTGTATTTGTATTTTTTTTTAGGTTATCTATTCCACTGGGAGGAATAGATTTGGATAGCTTCGATAGGTTTACAGTAAAATCGATTGTCCATTCTCCATACAGTCCTAATGCTTTAACCAGTCCTACCACTGCTTTAACCAGTCCTGCCGCTCCTACCAGTCCAACTGCTTCAGCCAGTCCTACTGCTTCAGCCAGTCCTACTGCTTCAGCCAATCCTGCCGCTCCAACCAGTCCTGCTGCTCTAGCCACTCCCTCAACTCCAACCAGTCCTGCTGCTCCTACCAGTCCTACTGCTCCAGACACTCCCTCAACTCCAACCAGTCCTGCCGCTCCCGATAGTCCTTTCAGTCCTACTGCTAGAACCAGAAATATAGCTGCAACCAGAAATGCAGCTAGCCTTGCTAACCCCACCAGCCCTACTGCTGCTTCTGTTAATACTGATGCTGCTCCATCAATCTGGGCTGCTCCAATTAACTCCTTAATGCAAGAAGCGTCTGTTAATAGTCCAGATACTTCTTATAACGAAGGGGAGGTTTTAAATGATTTCTGTGATGTTATAACTTCCATAGGTTCTAATAAACTTTCCTCTAAAGTTGTAGAACCTGAGGTAACACCAACAGTAAAGCCTGCCAGGGGTCGCGGACGGCCCAAAAAAGCTAAACCTTTTAAAGACGATATATCAGCAATGCTAGCCACCTCGCAGGAAATCAAGATTTCTAAAGATATCGTCATCTGTCGCTCCGGGTCTCAAGGGAGTTCTAGTGCAACCTCGGAACCTCGGCCTCAAGACCTGGACAGACTTAGAATAAAGAATATGGAGGCTTTGTCCTCAAGCCTTAAGCAAGGATTGAAGGCTAATATTGAAACAAACCCTCCATTTAAGGTAACAAATAAGAAAAATAGGAGATTGAAAATAAGAATCAAATTTTAGCGTAATAAAAATGGGAGAATCAAATAGGGCGATAAATACTTGCGTCCTGATTAAATTTTTTTGTTCTCTTACCCTCTCCTCTTGCTCAAAGCAGAATTATTTTATCTTTAACATATTAAACTCTTAAAAATATTGTTACCCAAATCCTCAACCAGAAGTTTCTTAAGAAGAATGATATCGAACATGCTTACATTTCAAATATTTAGACTCCCTCTGTGAGACTTCCGGTTACCCCTGGAGCAGTGATTCCTAGTGTTCCTGAAGCAGGGGTTCCTAATACCCTAGGAGGAGGGGTTTTTGGTAACCCTGGAGGAGGGGTTCCTGGTACTCCTGGAGTAGGAATTCCTAGTACCCCTGGAGGAGGGGTTCCTGGTACTCCTGGAAAATTGACACCTGGACCTGGAGAAAAAACTTCGATCCATGAAAACTTTGGAAGAACTATATCTAAACCTTCCAAAAGTTCTGATTCTGTTTCTCATCTGGTAATTTAATAATATTTTAAAAATAAATTTTCTTTCCATTTAAAGAGAATCGCAATGAGTTTTATTCGCTGTACTTCAGAAAATAAATGAATCTTTAGATAAAAATTATCTTAAGGGTAAATAAACTTGCCCTTTATGTCAAATTTCTCATTTTCTTCTCTAGCAGATCGAAAATAGTTCGTCAAATAATATACTTCTGTGATTATTTTATAATTTATAAAATATTATAAACTAGCTGAATTGCGTTGCCCGTGGAATTTAAAAAACGCGTATAAAAAACTTCATATAAAAACAATTTTTTTTCCCTCCCAGGGTATTTATGGATGTCTTAAAAAATGTCAGCTTTGGTCCATCCTTTTAGCCAGCTATAGCCAACTTATATATTTCAGCGAACAGCTTTATTACAGAGATATTTATTTAGAAAATTACTGCTAGTATGTTGCCTGGTATATCGTCAGCAACATTCAACTCATCAGATGAGGCGAGTGAAATTGTAATTGTCAAAATGACTGTGTCCCTCCATGAAAAAATGACAATGCCCGATTTACAACAGTACCCTTCAACCTGTGAATGATCAATTATGTGAAAGATATTGTCGTTAAAAATTCCTAAATGTTTTCCTTCAGTTCTCCTGCGCAAGTCACTTTGGTCAAGAACCTACAATTGAAAATAATCAGTTTTCAACATTATAAACATTGTTCACTGTTCAATATTTGACCCTGACCCCTATTCAGTTTTTCTCTGACCTTTGTTCAGCATTTAACCCTAACCTCTCTGTTCAGTATTTAACCCTGACCTCTCTGTTCAGTATTTAACCCTGACCTCTCTGTTCAGTATTTAACCCTGACCTCTCTGGTTAGTATTTAACCCTAACCTCTCTGTTCAGTGTTTAACCCTAACCTATCTGTACAGTATTTAACCCTTATCTCTCTGTTCAGTATTTAACCCTTATCTCTCTGTTCAGTGTTTAACCCTGACCTCTCTGTTTAGTATTTGACCCTAACCTCTCTGTTCAGTGTTTAACCCTAACCTCTCTGTTCAGTGTTTAACCCTAACCCTAAAGGATGGTGGACTGCTCCAGGCTAGTCCTACATCAAGTTCACGGTGGTTCTCAATTCCTCTTATTGGAAAGTAAGAAAATATTTCTAGATAAATAACAATTACGTAATTTTTTAACTAATGATAAAAATGCTGGATTTAGTTTTGATTCTTAAATTAATGATTTTATCTTTTTTTTAAAGATCTAAATATTTATTTTGTAGCAGAGATTAAGATATTACAATTGTATTACAAGTTTACAACTTTCTACTTCCTTCAGAGTTGACATCACACCTCTGTTTCTTCTCCTTCTCCTGTTGACGGGTCGAGAAACTCTAGAAAATGAGAAAAATTCTTCTCCATCTTTAGTCCACAGGTTAAGCTTGATATCCAGTCCTAGATCCAATCCTTCCCTATACAACTCCAAGAGTTTATGTGTAATTCTCATTGTTTGTGTTTCAAACTCCCCGCCATAGCAACAGCTAGCTGGGTCAGCTGGTTTCAGGCTAGGAGAGAGAGAGTCACAGAGATGTGGTGTTGCTAGCAGGGTTAGGGGGAGACTGATTTTATCAGTAAATAGTTTGATGATGGGAAAATAAGAGGTTTTTAATGAAAGAATACTTTGATTGGCAGATATCTATATTTTCTTGAAAAATCTTTTCGTTCCCACAATATCAAACCCTTTAGGAAGTTTTGAAAACCATTTTGGTTTTATCGGTGAAATTGGGAAATATTTTGGATTTATTGGACAACAAATAAGTTCTTTAGATTGTAAAATCATTTTTCATTTTGTTTGTTTTGAAATAATTTCATTAGTTAATTGATTGATCAATCATTGATTTTTTTATGATTAATGAATTTATTTGATAATTAATTTACTAATTAATTAGTTGATTGATTGTATGTTTATTTACAAAAAAAAATATAACTTCAGATTTCTGTATTACAACTTGAATTCGAACCAGATTTGCGATTCTCTACCAGAACTTGTACAAGAGGTAGGATTAATTTTTCTTTGTATGTTACATACACCCAAAAATCAATAGACAATTGAAAGAGTACATCATACATTCTTAAATAGACTTTTACAAGCTGATACAGTTAAGATAAACTCTGAGACTGTGTGTTCAAGACGTAAGATAGACTCTTTGACATCGTACAACAGACTTTTAACAGCTACTAAATACTCTTTGCTGTGCAAAGAAGACGGTAGACAGCGTACAACAGACTCTGAGACAGTGTATACAAGACGTTAGACTGTGTACAATTGGCACTAAAAAAATTATTAACAGTAATTTTTGTATACAAAGGAAAATCTGGAAGAAACAAAGGAAGACGAGCCGAGAATATTAGTACCCTCTTCCCTTGCTTCAAGGGTACCTGGACCCAATGTGTCTGCTGCTAGAACACGTGGACCCAACTCTGCTTCACGGTTTCCGGGAGAGAAAGTGAAACCTCGACCCAGCAAGACCGTAATCTGCGGTGTGCCTAGCTGTATGGGGATCGTTAATCTGAGTGAGTTCGACGCGCATTGTAAATCTACACACGCTAATCTTGAAACAAAAGATCGTAATTTTTACGAGATTCCTGTTCAATCCAAACAATCGGAGCCAACGGATCCCCATGATATAGGACCTCGAAGATCAGGGCGTAAACTTCGGCGCAACGTGACGAAACCAAAAGCTGCTCGTCCAGCGAGCAATCTTATTCAGTTTTTCGAATCATTTATTCCAGAAGAGTTGAAAAACAGGTTGGTCTTTTAATATAAAAAATAGGGGTCGAGGGGGGGGGGGG